>NW_020527087.1:0-45433 GCF_003368295.1 Carassius auratus | reverse complement strand
TTTAGGTGGCTATCTGGCATCCCAGCCTGCCTAAGCTGGTTAAATTTGTCTGTTTGGATGGTTTTTAGTAGATGGTTTGGTTTCTTGGTCAGCTGTAAAGGCTGTCTGTTTTTTTCAGCAGGGATATTTGACATGCTCTTGTAGTAAATGAGGTTCTTACTTCCAAAGCACATGAAGAGGCAGAACAAGACAGGGTAGAAGAAGCCAAAGCAGATGGCCAGAACATACTCGTGCACCACAGCAGACACGTAAAAACAACCAACATGGCCGCCGCACGGAATCGCTTCTGTGTCATCTGTAGACATGAATGATCACACTCGGTTTAGCTAGCTTGAGTCAGTTCAAATAAACCAAAAAAAGTTTAATAAAATACAGTACAACACAAGGCCATCGTCAAGATCCAATCTGAAACACTGTGTACACCAATTCATTTCCATGACTTTTTCAGTCATTTGTAATTTCTTGATGATTTCTTTAAAGAGTGAACTCAAAGTGCAGATTCTATATATAGCTGATTAAATATAATTAAATAAAAATAAAGACATATACAAAAGTAAATTATAATGTGAAAATGATCATAAAAATATAATAATTACAATCGGTCAATAATGAAAGAATAATGTACTTTAGAATAACTAGAGTCTTATAAAGAATAACTAGAATCTTTTATATTGTATTCTGTAACATTTTCAACTTATGACTTACCCACAAGAAGTCCCTGTAGACATAGTAATACAGCCAATCATGCACTACAACATTCCATGTGCGGTAATAGTTAGCAAATGAAGTGGAGTTCCACCAGTCCTAGAGAAAAAGCATTCATTTTTCAACAAATAATTAAAAAAAAAAAGCATATCTGATCATGTGGAAGATATAACCCTTAGAAAACCTTACCTTATAAAACATTCTGTCTCCAAATCGTAGCATTTCAGCAAACGCATTAAGCCAGCAATGCAGAAAGGCAAAGAACGCCAAGAATAGCACCAGCACTCCTACAGATACAGAACACCACCATTACACAGACTGCATTCATTTTTATACTTTCATTACTACATCTGTGACCCTTAGCAGTGTGTACTAATCTAAAGATGTGCTATATGTAAATATGGCTGTGCTGTTGACATTCTACCTGGCAGTATAGAGTTGAAGACACACAACACCATGGCCCTCAGATCAAAGAGCTGCATACTGATACTGTGGAACTGAGGGATACACAGCCGCACAAATATGTAATATGCATAAAACAAACACCCGAGCACCTGGAACGACACAGAAAAAGAAACACTCAAGATTTCAACATCACATTTACCAAGTCTTAAAATAAAAACTTTAAAACCTTCTTTAAATCACAACTTAAAACATGTAATCTCTGAAAGAGCCCCCTGAGAAAATTGTATAGCCACATAACCCCATCGAATACATGGATTTCTACAAGGACAAGTAACATGAGTGGAATCAAAACTGAATAAAAAAACAATTATATATACATTTAATTTGATTTATTACTATTTACATATATTACATATATTTTACACACACACACACACACACACACACACACACACACACACACACACACACACACACACACACACACCACACACACACACACACACATATATATATATATATATATATATATATATATATATTCATATACCGTATTTTTCAGACTATAAGTCACACTTTTTTCATCGTTTGCTGGTCCTGCGACTTATAGTCAGGTGCGACTTATTTATCAAAATTAATTTGACATGAACCAAGAGAAATTAACCAAGAGAAAACATTACCGTCTACAGCCATGAGAGGATGCTCTATGCTGCTCAGTGCTCCTGTAGTCTACACTGAAAACATAGAGCGCCCTCTCGTGGCTGTAGACAGTAATGTTTTCTCTTGGTTCTTGGTTCTAAATAAATTTGACTTATAGTCCAGTGTGACACATGTTTTTTTTCCCTCATCATGATGTATTTTTGGACTGATGCGACTTATACTCAGGTGCGACTTATAGTCCAAAAAATACGGTAAATAAAATGTAAAACAAATTTTAGTGAGTCTTACCGTGGATAATTGTCTCTGTATATTAGGGTGGGTGCAAAGAGAAAATAAATGTACTGAGTGAACTGAGGTACCGCTAACGAATCTGAAAAAAAAAAAAACATTTTTATCAGTTTCTTTTTGTGACGTTACTAACATTTAAGTAAGGATCTTACTTGTTTTGCTTCGTTCTAAGGATCGCACTCTTGGCACATTTTCCCTGATGAAAGAGTGAGCCTTCATTATCAGTCGCACCTGTTTCAAACAGAACCAATAGCAACAACTAGATTCAGCAGTGAATCTAAAATAAGCCAATAATAAAAAAATCCTGTTGCTATAGTTACTGAGTACCTGTTCCAGAATAAGTATGAAGCATGAAGCAGGGGGGAGGCCGTTCTTCAGCACCACATATGTGGGAAGGAAACCCAAACACAGGCCCTGGTACAACAGCAAGAGAGAACCGGCCAGCACTGTCCATAAGCCCCGATGGTTTGACGTGGGGTAAACGCTGGCCCAGAAACTCAGCAGTACATATGGAACCACAAGAGTGGACAGGAACATACACATCCACGTGACAACCACTAGGGGGAACTGGCCAAACGCGTACACCAACAGATCAAACTCAAGCACAAGTCTAGAGAGAGCAAGAAAGACTTCAGTAGCTTACACAGTTTAGACATCTCCTTTTATTGTCTCGCTTTACTTCAAGTAAGACTTCTCATTCATTTAGGAGACCTTGCAAACATTGTACTTGTGAAGACAGAATAGATCTCTTTGTATTTTGGAAAAAACAAAACCATAAATACATGAAACTGCTGGCAAAAAAGACGCTTTTAAAAACAGATTCTAAAAATGTCGATGAATTGTGAATGCTCTAACCTGCCCTCATCGATGAAGTCCACCACGAGTGTACTGAAGATGAAGAGAATGAGGAGGGCGATGAACATGTGATAGATGGTGCGAATGTGGTTCACCTCAAAGAGATCACTGCAGAAAAACAGTGTAATAAGCACTATTACTTTACAGATAACCAACTGTCTCTCACCTTCCAGATTAAACATTATATCAGTGAAAAAACAGCTAAATGATTTTATATTCCATAAACTGTGCTCTAACAAACGTCAGCGTATCAAAATGAAGCCATCTCTCATCTACCGCTGACCACAGACAGAAAAAATCTTTCACACATATCAGCACAGGTTTCAGCAAGAATACCCTTGACTTACTCTAACAGGGATCGACGAATCACGAATTGCTTGCTTTGGACTTGGGGAGGTTGCGTAAGTCTACAGGAGCAGAGAAGATAAAAAAGGGTTACACAACAGGAGAAAAAGAAAAAGGAAAAAATGAATATGAGATAAAAGGACTACAGTGAGATAATGGTATGCTAGTCATGTGCCAAGATCAGGCAATGGGAAAGAAATCACACATTGAATACAAACAGATTTGAATGACAGAAAAGAGAAGAGAATGACGTGTACTAGCCAGCTATGGCACTCACTGCAATCTGGTTTGTGTGTGCTTTCTGTACCTGAGTTTGTTTTTCTCCTTTTCTGAGAGAGGAAAGACTGTGCTCACATGGGACGAACCCAGACTGGCAGACTCCTCTATCAGACTGTCCATGAATTCATTGACTTGGGTGTCAAACTGCCTCATCAGGTCTGCCTTCAAATGCTGAAGAATAAAAAAACAGGACACAGGTTAGCAGTGTCTAATGTTTCCAGAAGGTCTTATGAAGCTCAACACATCATATCCACAAGATAACAGCAATTCAGTCGGAGAATCAGGTCTCCTGTCATGGTCGTGCTGTTTTGACTGCAGCTGTTCTTAATAGAGACAAATGAAGATAATGTGTGTCAAAGAAACTTTTAGGGATATTAAATTTGTTTGCAAACTGAACTGAAACTGAACTGATGACAATACACTGGAGGTCTGTAATTCAAATAAATTCTAAAGTTCAATCATATGACTATTGACTAGAAAATGTATAGAAGATGTGTTACAAACAAGGACAGTATTTTTTCCAAACCTCACTGCCATTGGCTGCAACCACATCCTTCCCCATTCTATCTATACTTCCTGTAACGTTTACAAGCACCTACATCAAGCAGAGCATAACTATATATAGCACGAAACAATATTTGAGCCATAAAAAGTAAAAAAACAAAAAACAAATACACAATAAGTTTTACATTTTGCAATAAAAAATACACACAATAATATTTTATTCTATTGTCATGTGGCCAGCAAATCATAGAAAGGAAACATTCTCCCAAAGGATCTGTAGAAACAATGTGTCAAAATCAGTTATTCAAAAAATAATTCAATATTTTACATGAGTATAAAATGTTTTTAATTGAAATGCTAACCTTATAATATTATTATCATTATATATACTGTGAACACACACACACATGGTATATATATATATATATATATATATATATATATATGTGTGTGTGTGTGTGTGATTAAAATGAGAAGTAATAAGATGTGAACACACACATGCACTCAAGGGGTATTACATTGCAAGATTACCTAGCATCTGCTGTAAAACACATTTAACAAACCCACTAACAGAAAGCAAATATTTAAAAAACTAAATAGAGACTGTGCTTGTGCAAAACCATATGTCTACTAAAAGGTTGATGAACAAGAACACAGCAGAACAAACATTCAGAGCTGCTACACTAAACAAAAGCTCTATCAGTTTTACACAGATCAAAATCACAGTCCTAAGCATAGTATTTAAGACACTCAAAGGATTTAATCAAACCAAAGGTCACACTTGAACATTTAGGATCTGTAAGTCCGTGACGTAATGTGTGATAATACAGATAATCTGTGATAATACCGATCGTCTGCTATTATACAGTGATAAAGAACAAGAATTGCACACATATGACACTTAACTCTATGTTGACCTCATTGTTTTATTATCTGACTTTAAGTCAAGAAAAAGAACTGAAAGCCTCTGAGCCATCCTACCTCAGCTTTCTTCTTCAGCTGTAGTTTTGCACTGATAATGTGCTCCACTTCCACTGTTCCTGAAAGGAGACATCAATACAGTTCCCTCATGAATGCTATACTTTACACAGATGGACACAGGTAATTCGGTGGCACTTGTGGTCACAGTATCCTGGTTACCATACCACTAATCTTTAACTATTCCAACATAATGCAAACAGAATACCTGCATCCGTTTAAGTGCAAACAGATGAGACAGCGATTCATATAACACTTTCAAAAAGACATTAACATACATAAGGACATCACAGAGCCGCTCTAAAAAGAACTGAAAACTAATTTTATATTGATAAAATGCACCAAGAATCCCTCAAAAAAAGTCACCACCTGTATACATAAAAAACAGCACACAGACGAAGGCAGATGAATAGAGTTCCACAGAACAATGTTTAATAATGCATCAAAAAGGAGCAGGCAGACAGACAGGCATTAGCAAACACATAAACATAACTGTGAATGGACAAAGAGCGACTGTGTGGGTGTAAATATATAACTATATATATATCCCTATTTCATCTTCGTATTTTTAAAGACTGAAAAAGAGACATTTTCATTTAGGAAAAATAGACTTTACATTAGTGTAGATGGATACATATGTCAAAGGCAAAGCCCATAGCCAAGGAATGGACTAGACTTAAATATATTTAAATTCATGAAAAGTTTAAAATGCAGAGGAACGCAATATTTTCATTTCAGTCTATGGGAGATCATTCTAAGAGGTAATGAATTAATAGTAAGTGTACAACCTGATGACACTACACTAGTGTATCCCACTGAAATGCCTAAAATATGATATATAATAAAAAAAAACACTAATACGAACTCAAACGTTACACTGTGAAGCACCTTATGAAATGAATCTGAATCTATTTGACAGTGGGGTTACACAATGAAGCACTACTCTTGCAGTTTCAGTGTCATGTCAGAGTTAATGGGAATGACTGCATCGCTGATAACAGCACTGGGCAGGACATGGCAATTTCTCAATCAGGTCACTCGGCAAATCACATGGCAGTCTATTCATCCCAGAACTTAGCTTGATGGTTTCACTAACGTAACATGAATGTGTCATAGCCGCTGTTTCCTTATCTTCTTTAATGCATATATGATTACACAGCTCTATTACGACCTCAATACAAAAAGGTTATTATTACAAAGTAAAAACCCTTTACTTTAAGGAAAACTAACATTTAATTAATAATATACCTATTCCCTACCACATAATATCAATTATATTTTTTTTCAGCACTGAAAACTCCTCAACAGACCAGGCAAAGAGAAAAAAAAACAATCTCTTGTTGAGCCTGCAAATGAATAATAACAAAGGTATGTACTCTTTTGTATGCCAGTGTCATACAAATGATAAGTTGTACAAGTTGTAACGGAAAGTAAATCGTAAGGACACTGAGTGAAACATGTTGCAACTGATTACAATGGGTGAGAGTTGAATGACCTACATTAGACCTAAGAAAAGAGGAACTCTGACTATTCATTTGAATCTTTATGTGACTGTTTTGCCTCCATCTTATTTGAATACTCTGCGCTTTTTTGTGATTCGGTGATTCAGTCTCACCATTACTGGGGCAGGGCACCTCTCCTCCTGTGGCTCTTTCAGCACCTGTGCCATCCTGGTCTGAGGATGGAACTGCCTTATGAGACCCCTTGCGACTGCGTGGGCCGCCAGCACCCTCATTCACCATCCTGCGGCTGAAACCCCAAAACCAAGAGCAAATGTCATTCGTATTCATTCGAGTATAACTGAATTCATGTGATATAAAGTACATAATTCTAAGAATGTCTAATCTTGATTGCATTTTAATTGAAATTTTACAAATTAGTCATTCTGACTAGTCATTAAATTTTACAAAGACAAAAACTGTAATTAGTGAGAAGATTTTTAATAGCAACTAAGAAACAAGTAAGATTATCTAAGGAAGTTCACTTCTTTATGATACTGACTGGTATCAAAACAACCTGAAGACAGAATTAGAAGCAGATGATATCTGAACCAAAATAAAAATAAAAAAAATAAAAATGTACTACGTGTCAGTAAAAAAGGAACAGTTCCTTGTCATAGAAGAGTTACTAGTAGCAAAGAGACAAGTACCGTACGTGACAATTTTATACTAGTCACGATTTAATTAATTAGCTACTAGAAATAAGTAGCGTTACTAGATAGTTAGATAAAAAGACCCTATAGTTAGTTAAACTAATAAACGTAAAATGGCTTGCCTTACAAATTCAAACGACTCAAGCTTTAAACCTAAAACGGAGTTATAGCTACATTACACTAAATTAGCCAACAGTATTGATGCTGAGCCGTTGTTTTGAGAGGTTTCATCTATTCGTCTGTATTTAGAACTAGAATTAACTGACACTAAATACGCACGACACTCGATACGGTTATTGTACACAAAAGACGTTAATTTACCATAAAATATTTTGCAGGTTCTGTTTAAGAATGACAAAAACAACGTTTAGATCACTTACTTCTGCGTCTTCCTAAAAACACACGACTGTAATAATCAATTCAGCTTTGTGCAGACAAACTCGGTGAATGTTGACACTGGCGACGCCGCGTGATTGAACGATATTAATGTGACTCAACGAGAACAGTGTGACTGACAGCAAGCAGCATCAGGCCTTTCGAAAATCAAATCAAAGTCCCTTTTTGAGAAATCACCCGAAACAACAGGCGCTTGTTCTACCGGGGCGGAGACTGCTTCGAAACGCCGTCTGATTGGACGAGCTGCTTCGACCGTAACTGTACAGCAACAGTATCAATTCCTTATAGCATTTCCTAGTTTATGTAATGTTTGGTTATCTCACTCTTCCCGGAGATGCAATGTGTTGAATAAATATATGAATCTCAAAACCTTTGAAGAAATGCCTTTTTAAGGTTTTTATTATTTAATGTCAGTTAAAAAAAATTAAGACAGTGTAAAGGTTTAATAAAAACACTTTATTTTGAAACAAATTCCCAAAACTTTGCATAAATAAATCATTATCATAAATACTCACAACAAACTAAGACAAGTCTAAATAAACTTACTACACACACACACACCCACACACACAGTTATTGCACCACTATTGCAGTCTACCGCAGATAAAAAAAAATGTAAACCCAGAGAACATATTCAGTTACGTTGGAAATCATGCAGTACCCTACATTATAATATAATACTAAGTATAACTGAACAGTATTTCCTGGTAACAATACATTTCTACTATGTGCTCTGTGAAAAGCACAAATGTCCAAGGATGATGCCTGCATCTCCTTCTCCTCCAAAAGAACATCTCTTATGAGATTTTGAAATTCCCCAGAACCCTCACCTGTGCTGTTACCTGCAAAGATAAAGCAGGGGAAATACTTTTGGGTGACCTCCTGTTATAGAATAGTACTATACCTTACATGGTTTGGTTGTTTGCCAATTTTGGAAAAGTTTTTGTCAAGTGTCTTGCACTAATCACATGACCTAGGATTACTTCTATCCTCACAACCATGTTTTGAAATGATGACATGGGATGGAAGGATTTCTTCATTGGAGTCTCCCCGTAAGCGTAACACCATCTCAGCAGTATTCTTGTGTTTAGAAGTGGGGCTGTGCTTTATAGGTCAGGCTGATGCTTTGTGTGGCAGAGTTGCTGTGTAACCCTAGGAATCGTAGTTGGATAACATTAAGATCCCCCAAAAAATAAAAAATAATAATAATACACCATTTTTAATTCATAACTTGCTACTTAATATATTTGAGGTCTAAATTTTATTTGAAATCCCATATTTTCAGTGTTTCATTGTGACCATTTGAAAACTGCCTGCCAGGGCACTGCAGGTCAGTCTGACTGTAATAAGATCTGTATCTACACTGTACCTACCTGGTTCAGGAACAGGGCAAAGATAAGCAGAGCTATATAAATTACTATCACACCTGCAGTTTCAGTACACACCTTCCTTCCAGATGGACCCTGTAGAGTGAAACAAGACTGTGTGATCTATGCTTTTGTTCTAAAGCAGATAAAGCTTAGTGAGATTACAAAGAGACGTACAGGTGAACCAGGGAATCCTTTGCCACCAAAAGGCCCACTAGCACCAGCTTTGCTCTGCAACAAACAATATATTTATAAATAAATAAAAAGATAAAAGTAAATATGTCCACAATTTACTGCATACACTTATTTACCTGTATACCTTTTGGCCCAGGCCATCCCTCGTACCCCGGAGCACCTTGCTTTCCCTGCAAGATGAAGCAAAACATTTGTAACTAGTGAAAAAAAGTTTGTTTTGGGAGGTTTTTTATGTGCTTTCTATGTTTCTTTTGAACTTACCTTTTCTCCTGGTGGTCCAATGGGCCCTTGCAATCCTCGAATACCAACATGGCCCAGTAAATTGCATTACTATATTTTATTTTAGTAAGTAAAAGGCGTTTTAGAAATATCAGCCATAGAAATATCAGCTACTGCAGCAAATTGCATATTTTTGCTCAGTTTTGGGACTCTGGGGAGTTTTTTTCCCCTTCTCGAGTATGAGCTCCATATTCTCTTGAATCATACTACATGAGCAAATTCAATATGATACAAAAGTTCAAATTAGATTTTATCTTACTATTGTTTCATACATGCTTTATAGAGTTAATAAAAAATAAATAAATAAACACCTTGTCTATAGTCATTGGATACAGTGGTACCTTTGGTCCTTTTTGTCCGACACCTCCCTTTTCAAGTTTCAACCAAAAAAAATAACATTAAAAAAATCAAATTCCTATGGATTGTAGGAGGCAAAACAATGACTCTTATTTAATAACCTTTGGTCCCTTCAGCCTGATGGGCCCTGGTTTCCCTTTAGGACCTTCAGAGCCCTGTGATGGAGAGGCTGGTATACTGCCTGTAGTAGGAACCATTTATTTTAGAGTCAGAGTGGAAATTACTTTTGGTCCAGGTAGTCCTTGACTCCCTTGCAAACCCAGTGTTCCTGTGGCACCCTGTGTATTTGAAACCATGCCACAAATCATGACGATAATATATAACTAACATGCTTTATAATAAATCATTCAAATAGTCTGCATAAAACAGTCATACTTACAGCACTACCTGCAAGACCTGGTCACCCCGGAGGTCCCCGGAAACCAATGTCTCCCTGAAAGTTGTGCAATAGGATATTAAATGCACACTTTTTATGCTAAATCTGCCATTTGCCAATTATTTCTACTCTACTTGGGCCAGAAATCCCAGTTATGCCCCAAAACACCCTAGTAACCAAATGGCAACCATTCAGAACACTTTAGAAACTGCATAGGAACCACCCACAACAATAAGCAGTGAGTTTTGCATTGGATAGGACCACAGAAAAATGTGATTAGTGAATAAGGTCAAGCTACTCACTCGGTCGCCATCAGTGACTATAACCTCCAGCAGGCCATATGTACCACTACGACCCTTAATTGGACTTAGTGTAAAAGACAATCACGTTCGGCACAATCATATAATAGTCAGAAGGGTTTAGACATGAGGGATACTTGCCAGCTTTCCAGGGAGACCGGGATTATCATGCTTTCCTTTTGGACCTTGAGGTCCCTAGAAAATAACAATAAATGATATGCATGAATGTTTTATTTGTTTGTATTGGCAAAATATGAAAAAATTGCAGTAAAGTTTAAAAACTGCATGAACCGACTGGTTCAAACACCTTTACTTCCTCTCCTTCCAGGAGAACTGCTCATTCCCTTAGTGAAAGAATCACAAAAGCACTTGTTCTGGGTGGGCTTGTTGTAATGTTTTGTTGTCCAAAATCAACTGTGTGTTTGGTGCAGACACTGAAATATACTAATTAATAATCTGTTCTAGTCATAAAACATGCAGTAATTGATGACCAGATTAAATTATACTTCTGGAAAATATTGAGCCACTGACTTGAGCAAACTATGACATTTTTAACAGCTAAATATACCACAAGATGGAGAGTTACATAACTAAGAGACTGAAGAGTTTGGAAATCCAGGAAAGGAAAATAAAGCTCACACTTTTTCCAACGGGACCTTGGATTCCTGGTGCACCACTCCTTCCCTGTAAACCCTGTTCAGACATCATATTTAACCAGTTGTTTGTCCATGTCAGTACTAACATTGATTAACAAAGCATTAAAAATAAGAGAAGGTCTTACCCGGGGACCCTGAGGTCCTCTATCTTCATCTGTTCCATGTGGCCCAACACAAATTGCTCTTAATGGCTAGTGAAGAAAATCAAACTAATGAAGTAAACTAACAGGACATTCTAACAGTGTATGTGCGGCTCTTACAGATGCTCCGTGAGTGTCGTCCTGTCCTCTACTCCCTGAAACACCCTGAAGTCCCTAAATGATGATAAACATCATGAACATGATGGATGCTAATCCACCTTCGTCAATGCTAATCAATGCTATGCTGTTTGTTGTGACATTCAGTGTTACTGTATTTGGCTAATCATTAGCGAACTCCATTTACCTTTTGACCTTTAAATCCGGTTCCTCCAGGGACTCCTGGTCTACGCTGTCCCATTAAAAAAAAAGCAAGCAACCTGATATACAAGGTTAATAAGACCTTGTGTGTGAATCAGATTTTCTTTTGTAACCAAAATAATTCTGACCAAAGGAACGAGGAAATAATGATCAAACCTTACTAAATAATGACAGTCAGTGCATGAATTGTTTAATATTTGCATTTAAAAGTTAATGAGTTGATGTTCAAGACCTGATTCTCCTGATTTTCCCATCTCACCCTATAAAATATATATTTGGTTTCTCTATTTTGGACAAAGGCATATAGGGATCTGTTTTCTTATCCTTAATTTTTCTTAATAATTTTACATTTTCTGTCTGGAGGACTATAGGCCCCAGAACTGTGGTAATGAAAAATTAAATTAAAAAAATAACGTTTGTGGAAATGTATTGTTGCCACAGTGGTCTGTGAATACCATGTTAATTTGTTTGTAGTGCCACCTACTGGTCAAACGCAACAGTGGGTTTAGGTAATACTGTAGCTATAGGTGAACTAAAGTTGAGCAGTTCAGCCAGTGTACTGTTTGAGTACATGAATTACTCCGGGATATTGGTTTGTTTGAACTCAGAGGGAGTGTCAGCCACATTAAACAAGTTAACAGCTTAATACATGATGTAAAGAAAAAGTTAAAAATTATAGTCCACAGCACCTGTGGTCCACCAACACCAGGAATACAGATAATACCATCAGGCCTTTCTTATCCCTGTAATATATATTGGCATATGACTATTTGATCAAATAAATGCAGCCTTGGTGAGCATAAGAGACTCGCAATATGAATGTCAGTTTGAAATATCAGTCTCAAATTTTTGAATGGCATTGTACTGTATATATAGATAGACAAAATAACTGCATCATAAAGAAATAATACACAGTCAGAAGAATGATGTTAGTCAGAAGAATGATGTTACTCACATTATATCCCACTACCCCTGCTAGGCCCTTATGTCCCTTTTTCCCTAAAGAAACAGTGAGTTGGCTGGTCAGTGATTTTATCATCTAGTGAAGGTCTGGAGAGCAAGAGCAACATCTTACCATCTCTCCTTTCCTCCCTTTGGTTCCCCGAGGCCCAAGTTCCCCAAGATCACCCTGAACATGTCAGATACAGAGTTTTTAAATGTGAATAATAGATTATGGAGTGTGAGAGAATCAATCATTTGCTTTGATCTTGGATATTTAGATTACGTTATGCAATGGCTAGGCCCAAATGGAATTTCCAGACTTCTGCAGAACATATTTAAATGTTATAAAATGCCAAAAGTCAAAATAGTTGGCAAGAAATGGTCAGAGGAATTTCAGAATTAAATGCATGATGAAAGTTCCAATTCTGTGGAACACTTTTGTAAGCACAGATTTAATGAGGGCCTAATTATGGCATTATCCATAGAAAAACCCTGGTAATTCTTATCTACTCACCAGTCTTTATTTTAATTAAAAAAAGAACCTTAAATAAAACATTCAACCTGAACTAAAATTGATTTAGAAAATGATATCCAAAAGTGTTTTCTTTATGTTATTGTTGTATTTCCTGTTGAAAATTATTTTCTTTTAAATTAGCCAGTGTTTAGTTTACATCACAATCAAGAAACATGGTTTGCTACTCATAATCAGTGGCAGGTTGTATAATGAGAAGATGGGATGTGTACGATTTATAAAACTGGTTAAATAATTATTTCAGTTACATAAAAAAAGCTTAGAAATGAGGAGGCAGCCAACAGAAGATCAGTTGAATGCCATCTTTGATCACACTTCTCCCTTGACGCCACAGATTAAACTGATTTTATGATTTGAATGGCAACAAGCCTGCATGAGTCAAACATAGTATGTCTTTGCTTTTGAATCAGGGGAAGTCTGAACAGTGTGACTCTTGTTGACTTCATGCTTGTTGATGCTTGTTGACCCACTGAGCTTGTCAAATTCTTTTAAACCTGTCTCATGTCTCCACGTGGTTTGATCACACTTTTATGAAACTACAAGCCATGTTGTTCTATGTAACAGTGACCTAGCTGCCAGAGATGATTGTTTGATGAAGAGAGGAAACAGAAATACATACAAGTAATCCTGGCTTTCCCTTTTGCCCCTGTTTGTCTGGAACTCCAGGGGGCCCCTGAAAATAGATAAATAAACTGTAAACTATACATAGACTGTTTGGTTCCATTGTCACTGACATTGACAGTGTGTGGAAATGACATGGACAAAGAAATGGAGATGATATGTCAAATAATATATATAATACTTACTATATCTATCTATCTATCTATCTATCTATCTATCTATCTATCTATCTATCTATCTATCTATCTATCTATCTATCTATCTATCTATCTATCTATCTATCTATCTATCTATCTCTTAGACAACAGTTATGTACCGTCCCTCTGTAACCACAGGGAGGCGCAGGTGTTCAGCTAATGTTGCTTCACTGCAGCTCAAACTCTCTTTTCCATGTCAGTAGTGTAAATTAACAGTAATGTAATGTAACATTGCTTAAGCATTTTAGAATTTGCATAACAAAGATCCATGAAATAAACAGGTTGACAGTTTAATGTACAAGAAATGCAGTAAATACACCAAAATTGTAAAAAAGAAAATGGTACTTTGGTGTCAGTACTGCCCCACCCCCACCCCCTCTCTCTCTAGCACTGGTATTATTCAATAATTCCTGTAATCCTGTTCCTCTTTTCAGGATGATATTTCTCTCTCAGTGTCATACAGCGAGTCAGTTCTTGTTCATAAGCTCCATTCACTGAAGGTAAATGACCCTCCTTCTCCTCTTCTCCACACTTAATTGAATAATGCCTCCGCAAACTCAATTTCCTATAAAGGCTAGCAATGGGCCTGAGATGACCATGTGGGTGAGAATCGCAGTATTAGAAAACAGAGAAGAGGATTTTTCTTCAAAACGACCATCTAGCTATATTAATATGCTGTATTCAAGGTTAATATATGAATGAATTCTTTATATCTGTAATGATTTTCTTTACCCTTCAATGAAACACTGCAACACAGAAGTTGTCAATATATTAGTATACCTGGCAGAGAGTTATATAAACACCATTGGCAATTTCAATAGATGATAAAGCCTTTCATTTTCAGTAACAAACATCAATACAAAGAAAAGGGAATAGTAATACATTATTAGAGAGATAAGTGAGTTTATTACCCTTGGTGCAGTGTGTATTAAACCTCCTTCTCTGTTTATGATTCCTTCCACCTGATTGGCTGAGTAAACAAGAGTCCCAAATTAGACATTATTTTCATATTATACATCTGCATTTCTTAGGGGTTAAGAGAGAAGCCTTGTCTGTTTTTACCTTCCCCTTAAGAAATTATTGCCCTAAAATAGCATAAAAAAAGATAAACAATTATTATAAATTATAATTCAATTCAATATTTTGCTCACAGCTCACATTTTGTGGAACATACTAAGCAAATAGCTTACATAGAAATTAATTTTGGGTCGGATAAAATACTATGGAATTTAAAATCTAGGACTTCACACTTCAGGTAAAAACAAAAAGCCCTTTTTTAATTCAGATTTTGACTTCCAATGGGTCTGTTGTTGTATTTGGCACAGTGGTAGGATGAACTGGACTGGCAGCAATAATATCTCCTGAATAACAATCAGTCTCTGATTCTTCAATCACGGGGGCGTTTGCTCACTTCTATAACTGAAATCATCCTGTCTAATTTGTAGAGTCGCAATCTGTATCTTTAATCTGTTCTTGTTCTCTCTCTCTCTCTCTCTCTCAATGCAGTACTAGCTTCTTGTCTTTCAGCATTGGGACTTCCAGGATGATGAAAAGGCATTTGCTGAGCAACTTCTATGGCTTGCTTTTCCATCAGTGTCGTGGGTCGACTAGTCGCTGTGATTTCTTTATTCTTCTCCTCTGACTTTATTGACTGAGGCGCTGCCGGTGCTGGTTTCCATGATAACGCTGGTCAGGTTTCGAGGTGAACCACTTGGCTCTGTGATTGAATCCTTAACAGATTTTGTCCGTGACGTGTCATAGACTCTATCTAAAATATCAGTTCGATATACATTTGATATGTCCACTTGCTTTCATCGAAATGGTATATAATTCTGTACTGTTCTTCAGAGTTGAGACAGATGACTGTAGTGTCTGAAAGGGCTCCTTTTTGTGATTGTGAATTGTGAATTGTGATTTTTGGTCTGACCTTTGACCTCTGATTTGACTTCAGTGCTCATCTTGGAAGACTCTTTAGACTGTGAAATAATATTTCTCAAGCTCATGGTCCGAGGTTCAGGCTTGTGTTCAGGGTCAAGCATGCTTGTGTTCTCTGGAAAAATAAATGGTTGAGTTGTTTTGGTGGGCTGGACCGTGAGAAAGGAAATGAAGGGGCTATTTCTTGTATATCCCACCTCCCCGCCTTCTCTTGGTCAAAACTAGAGGCTTCAGGCCATTCATGTGTCAGACTTCACCTTTTTATTTTGGTCTTTTATATCCACCATGGCAACAGACTCAGAACCAGAGACGGCAACATTTACTCTTTTTGCCACATCTTCTTCCTTGAAATAAGATTGAACAGAAGCAATATTGTTCACAATATCGATGATGCATAAATCCTAAAATCAACCCATGTTTAATATGTCCCCTTGTATATGTCTGTCTGTTTTTAAAATGAAACTCTAAAAAATTTCCAGACAACAGTGATCAGAATTTATCTGCTCATAAAGTTATTACACTGAGGTTGACTGATTCATTATACATCTCCATAATGGAAAAACACAAAAATATATTTGAAGCAAATATGATGATGTATAAAGACTGCAGTGCATGCAACTACTTGCTTGCTTTATTCTTTGGATACTCCATGATAACATTCATTAACAAACATTAAACATTAACATTAAAAAGATTATTGTGACTTAAGTTGGATCATTTCTGATTTATTATTTATTTATTTTTTAACTATGACCAGTGCTTTATTTGGGCCAGTACGCACTGGTACTCAGTACCGGCACTTCCAAATATAGCTCTTGAGCGTACCACCACCTCTCCGTGCGCCCAGAACTTGCTTTTAGCGTACTCGTTCGGAGTATGGAGCGTGAATCATTTGAACCAGTTCGGGAGAGTTCGGAGCGGGTTCGCGAATCATTTGAGTCAGATCGGGAGTTTTGGAGCGGGTTCGCGAATCATTTGAGTAAGTTTGGGGATCGCGAATCATTTGAGTCAGTTTGGGAGTTCGGATCGGGATCGCGAATCATTTGAGTCAGTCTGAATGCAGTAGCTCTTTCTAAGGGTATTTTTTCAAAATCCTTTTGAGTTCGGAGAGGGTTCGCGAAACATTGAGTCAATTTGGGGATCGCAAATCATTTGAATCAGTTCGGGAGTTCGGAGCGGCTTCGCGGATCATTTGAATCAATTCGAGAGTTCGTAGCGGGTTCGCTAATCATTTGAGTCAGTTTGGGGATCGTGAATCATTTGAATCAGTTCGAGAGTTCGTAGCGGGGGTGGCGAATCATTTGAGTCAGTTTGAATGCAGTAGCTCTTTCTAAGGGTATTTTTTCAAAATCCTTTTGCACATTTTATTTATGTTCAGTAGTTCTTTATAGCTCAAGCAAATCCACAAACTAATAAAAGGATTTATTATTAAGGTCGCCTGTTGACTGCTGTATATAAAACCCCTTCAATATAGTTGTTGTTACCTCAGGGGATGAGGGGAGTCATAAAAAAAACAAACAGAAAATATATATATTTTTTCGGCTATAATAGAGTACCGGCACCTCTTTTGGGCCACTTAAAGCACTGACTATACTGTATTTAGTTGAAGTTGTTTGAGATTAAAGTAACTTCATAATTAATCGTTCCTAATCAATTCATTAACAGATAGGCCTATTAAAGATTTAATATCATTATCAACTATTATATAATTTATTACAGATCATGAGTTCCCACTTACTCCAGTTTAAATGGTAAATAAACAAATAAAGAAATGATTTTGTTGCGTTCAGTTGTTTACCTGGCAGTTATAGCAAAGAGTATGATATTGGCATTTTATTTGTTAGAAGACAGTCAGTCTTTCAGTCAGGTCTTGTTCAAAAGTCACACCACTGAAAATATGAACACAATTATGAGGTTTTAAAAGCAGTTATAGAGACATGTTCAATAAGTGCAGTGTTTAAATGGTGACCTGAATTTGAGTTCATATTATTACACGCACTAGTTAATATAGCTTTTGCAAATGTTGCATCAAATTAACTCCACACTAGTGGAAATTCCCTTTTAATGAACACTACTGCAAATGTGATTTAAAAACTAATCAAACAATATATAACTCAGTGGGAAAAAAGCTAAATAAAATTAAACAAATAAAAAAATAAAAACAATTGTATAAAATCTTTTTTATGTACAATAATATTTTTTTCTGCATGCATGTCTTTTTATGATCTTATTATTACTGTTGTAGCGCTTTGGGTTACAAAAGAAAAAGAATATATATATATATATATATATATATATATATATATATATAAACAAAATTAAATACTGGAGCCATCATTAACATCATTAACTGGAACACATGTTTTTTTTGCTTAAGGGTTAGTTCTTCGAAAAATCTAATTTATGTCATTAATGACACCCTCTTGTCGGCCTCCGTTTATCTTCGGAACACAAGATATTTTAGATTTAGTCTGAGAGCTCTCTGTTCCTCCATTGAAAATGTGTGTACGGTCTACTGTCCATGTCCAAAAAGGTAAGAAAAACATAATCAAAGTAGTCCATGTGACATCAGAGGGTCGGTTAGAATTTTTTGTTGTAAAAAATATCACGTATTGGAGACCCCAACCATTTAAAACGATTCAGTTCGATTTGGTGAACTGGTTCAAAAAGATCCGGTTACATCGAATGATTCGTTTGCGAACCGGATATCCAGACTGCTTTGTTTTGAACTCTCTGACAACAGACACGAAAGAGAAGACTGATGAATAAAGTCGTAGTTTTTGCTGGACCACAATGTATTTTTTAATGCTTCCAAAAATTCTAACTGTCCCTCTGATGTCACATGGACTACTTTGATTATGTTTTTCTTACCTTTCTGGACATGCACAGTATACCGTACACACAGCTTCAATGGAGGGACTGAGAGCTCTCGGACTAAATCTAAATTATCTTAAACTGTGTTCCGAAGACAAACAGAGGTCTCACGGATTTGGAATGACATTCAATGATTTTTCGATGAACTAACCCTTTAAGAAGACATTTTATACTTCCCCTGATTTTATATCAGTTTTTATTATATATTAACCCCTACATTTACCCATCAAAGAAACATGTCCAGAACACTAGATGCAGATAAAAACATATTTTACCAATAAAATGTCCTCACTAGTGGATTGTCATATTATTTCATAATAACAAGTAGTTTTTTTATCACTTCCATATAGAAACTTTCATTTTCTTTTGTGAAGCTGCTTTGCAACAATGTGTATTATGAAAAGTGCTATTTAAATAAATGTGAATTGAATTGAATAACACACACACACACACACTCAAATGGGCTTATGCACCCATAAATATGCACATACACATTCAGCAGTGAGTAATTGATTAGTAGAAATAACACACACCTCTCACTAGAGGCACTTCATCAGTCTGCATGAGTTAGGTACACTAATGAGTTAACACTAATGTTAGGTTTGCCACAGACCTGAGAAGTGCAAGAAAGTGTCAGAGGCAAAAGTCTAACGTTAATGTCAAATCCAAACAAATACAATTCTCATCCTCAAAAATATTCATAAAATGTAATACCTCTATATAGAAATATATATCATACAAATTGATTTATTTATTTTATTTTTAAGAATGATTACACAAAGAGACTGTGAAGCATGAAAGTAGCCTGCTTCCACTCCCAGTATCTTAGGGCTTTTGTTGTGATAAAAAGAAAGATTTTGACCATAATGTTGTCCCTTTTGAAAATGTGACATCTCCTGTATACAGACAAATGTTTGACTGATGAAATTATTTGTTTTGACCAATGGCAGATGGTCTGTCTCACTTCAGCTCCCTCACATATTCTGACCTGATGTAACAGCCAGATTGGTAGCACTTGGAACAGGTTCAGCATTATATAGCGCTCTTGGCTTCAGAATGCATCACCTGTCAGTATGGTATGTCTATGTGGACTTTTCTCAAACCCTGGCACATTAAATTCATCTGATCTCAGTGTCTTTCTCCACCAACGAGCAGGTCAGTTAAGTCATTAACAGTTTAGACTCGAAGCTGTTTTTGTGTACTATTGCAGAAGGCCAGCATTATTCAAGTCAAATGAAAGGTCTTGAGAAAATGTCAGGCTGGAAAATCTATGAACAGTCACCGCATCATACAAGCTTTTATTGATAAAATATACTTTAAGAAGGGACAGTGGAAATCAACAACAACAATAATAATAACACAAATAAAAATAAGCCTAATTTTTTGTTGTGCCTATGCGCTGAAGTTTGCGGGGGAAAAAAGTACCTTCAACTACCTACCCATCTCCTCACAAGCTTGTTTTTCATCAGAAATATTTCTAAAAGGATAATTAAAGTTTAATACTATATACTTAGCACATCTGTGGGCATTCTCACTTTTTGTTTTTATAGAAGAACAGATGGTTGGGCATTCAGGAAAGTGGGACAGGCCAAATATAGACATCAGCAGTAAATCATCATCAACAACATGCTGCTGAATCACTATAGAGACTCTCACAGCTTATAAATAATGGCAATACTGCCAATAGAGCCATATAGGAGGGAAGAAATAGTTTTCAACACCCCCAGAGCTGACTGAAAACAGTATGCTAGGATCACAGAATCTCTGACCACTCATGCATGGCATAGCATCAAGTATAAACTGTAAAACAAAACACACAGAACATGAACCATTAGATTAAGGAAGCAGAGACTTGGCTGCTAAGGGAATCTTTTTTATTTCATATAATTCACAAGGTAGCGACCCCCAGCAGGGCATGAAGAACAAATACCAAATACTCTCTATTCACATTCAGGAGCATGTCAAGAAAACAAATTACAACACAACACATGATACAGATATTCTCTTAAGGGGCAACTGATTTTAAAATGCACTTAATAAGATGTTGGATATACAGAAACTAAAAAAAAGATGTTTATTAATTTAAAAATGCTGTGTAATTATCTTTATTTTCTTTGTTTCTTTGTATTGTTTGTGTGGAATCAAGAGAGGAGAAATGTTGGGTGACCAATTACTTTGGTTCCATACTTCTGCTACAGTGCTCAAAAGACTAATGTTACATGCTACACCCATTTCCTACAGCTGTTTCAATTCCAGCTCACCATATTCAGTCGAAACGTACATTTTGAATTCCTGCAAATGCATTTGTAAGAGCAGCTTTCCTGCTAAGCCTAGCACGTAAGAAGGAGGACAGTTTAAACTACAGGACTCGTTCAGTTTCTAAGCCAAACTATGTAAGGGAATTCACAATAAACATTACAAATGAACCCGAAGGCAACAAACACTCATTGTAATTGCTTTCCCATTCTATTAATAGAGCTAAAGGGGTAAATCACAGTAAAACATGTCACGGTCATATCTTACCCTTTTTGTTGTTGTTGTTGTTCCTTTGAAATTATAATTTGCATAGGAAGGAAGAATCCCTATTTCTGTACCATTAAGATTATTTGAATTGTGACATTATTTTTATGACAATTAAGTACATTTTGATTTAAGTAATGTTCGCAGCCCATTTTATTTTTGTATTGTATTTACTGCACAAGTAAAACATTTTATGTAGCAATGCAAAAATTCATAGTGGTTGCTTTCATAATGGACACTTCGTTTTCTTTCTGCAAAATATAATAGCTTACTTTTACTCTTGGCTTTGTGGGGAAATAATGACCCCGACAGGCTTTGTGAGATTCACCCAAAGAGAGACTTCAGATATTTTCTTAAGGGGCCAAGATAAATCAGCTAGAAAAGAATTAAGATGATAAAGTCTAAACAAATATAACATGGTGTATGTGGACCATAACCATCTCAAATAGTTTGCATAACAAATAGAAAGGACAGGGACTGGTCATCATGTCACAAAAGATCATATCTTTAAGAACTTTAAGACAAAGTTGTTTGCAGAAAACATGGCTTGGAAACTTCTTAGTACATATTAGATTTATAGTATTTACATACGATACACGAGTCCTCCATATAGACTCCACTGTTAAAGGCCAGGACGTCACCTGGATCCACTTGCATTAACTTCATGCAGTATTTATCAGGCCCTTTACATCCCTGTTACCTTCATGGAAAGTCAGTCATTGTAACGATATGCAGTTAAAGGGGTATTTACCTCTTGTCAAAGACAGATTGAACATCACTTCCTTCATTCTTAGAGTGTGTATTAGAGCATAAGCTTGTGTGTACCTCCTAAATAAACCACAGGCACGGGCAGCAGAACAATCAGGATGTCAAATCCCCCATTAGGCATCTGTTATCTGCCCATCAGCCTCTGAAAATCAAAAACAAGTGGCTTTCACATGTATACCATGCCAGTAAGGGACCATGTAAACAATGTGTCTGAACACAATGTCCTTATCAGTATACAGATTTTCTGCTGATGGGACATCTCAGTATGTGGAGGCAGGTTTAGAAACCAGAGTGCGTTCAGGCAAGACCTAAATCCTGATGATGCGTTGGATGCATTTGCATTAGCCAGCACTTCATCTGTGGGTGGGTTCAGAGAAAGCGTAAGGGCACAGACCCGATCTTCAACCTCAGTGTGCTTATGCTAGGACTGTTGACTGCTGTCCTTTCCTCACAAGCAGTTTGTGATCTTCAGATCTTTAGTTTGGTTCTTCTGAGATGATCACACATCTCTGATAAGACTCCACATTCACAAACGCACAAATAAACACACAGTACTATTTATTCCTTAGATTGAGGCACAAAGTTTAGAGGCACCAACCCAAACGTCAGTCTAACACCGGTCATCCTCATCAGCGTCACTAAGAAGCTCACAGCCTGATGTCCCCGATGCAGCTTGTGCTAGTCGTTTACGGAAATGTCCGTTAGGCACCTGCCAGGTGTGACGTAGTTGTGGAGCAGAGCTGATGGTGTTGGAGCATCCCAGACTGGTGGCCATGGCCGCCTCAAAAGTGAGAGTGTCCTCTACACCACTTGAGTCTGGAGTGTTAACATCCTCCTGCAGTGACAGGTATTGCTCCGAGATGTAGCGTTGAGGGGTAGAGTGGGCCATGGCAGTGCCCTGCCTGGTCCCGGTTGGTCCCTTCGCTTCCTCTGAGGGCAGTGCCCGTGACCGTGCCTCTCCTTGTGTCTGATGGGCACGGCACACTAACGGAGAGTAGGAGATGTGGGGCCGAGGCCGAGAAGGTGTCTGTGGGAGTTGACGGCGCCCTCGGGGCGTCCCTGAATCAGAAGTGGGTGGAATTGGGCTGCCTGAACCATTTCCCTATAGACATAACAAGAGATGGGGAAATGATTGTGGGTTAATAAAGAGGGAGAGAGAGAGAATGAGAAAACAATGAGGTGATGGAAGGGAAAAAAATTAATGCTTAATTAGATGGTATGTACACTTCAATGTACATTAATGTTCAAAAGTTAAAATGTTTGTTAAAACAAAGTTATTCTTCTTAATATTTTTTGTGGAAACCATGATGCATTTCAGAATTGTTTTATAGGAAGTTCAAAAGAACTTTTGCAACATGTTTTACTTTCACAATTTCATTTTAGCAATAATAATAAAAAAGACTAAATGTTCTGGCAGGTCTGAGACATGTCATGCACATGTGTTTGTCTCCTCACCTGTCTGAGGGTCGTGTGTTTCCTGCCCTCACTTGGCGATCGAGAGTGGCGTCTCTCCTGGGACCGACTCCTTTCCTCTGAGTTGCAGCGAGACACGTCTGGAGACAGCAGGTGTCTTCGCTCTTTAGACCGTCCTCTCTCTTTGTCCACTGGCTCCCGCAGGTTTGACCTGACAGCTGCACATGCACAAACATAAGCACATGTTAAGACAAGCGCAGACAAAACACACACACACACAAATGTGGCCAAGGCTTGGGCATCTTCATAAACATATATTAATCCGATATCAATCCTAGTCCTGGGGTCCCACTCCTCTGCACATTTTGCACATCTTAATTAATGGAGCATCCACTTGATGAGCTGATGATCTGAATCAAGTGTGTTAAATAAGGGAGAGACCCCAAAGGACAGGATAGAAACATTCTGTCTGAAACATTCTTTTTTCCTGCAATTCAAATCATTTTTGTGCAATTCTCTTCTATGAGCACTACACTTTTCACAAACACTGCAGTATGTACATAATCTCACAAAAGACTCAGTTATATGTGTGTTTACATGCTCATGCACTACAAATAATCTAAATAGTCTATATATTTTTCTTTTTCAGTCTATGTATAGGTAAAGATTTATATATATATAGTCAAAATCTGTCAGTAGGTTAGTTGTGTATAGGTTTATACTGTTTTACTAAATTGTTGTATATCTGTATTTATATAGCACTATGGTCCTGTGAGGCATGACATTTCGTTCCACTGTATGTGCACACATGTAGCGGAATGACTATAAAGCTCAACTTGAACTTGAAAACCACTGCTGTAGACTTGTATTATGTTTTTCGATTTTAGTATTGACTTGCTACTAAAGAGCCTATGCTTTTGACATCCCTACTGGAAACTGACCTCTAAAGCTTCTTTGCCTGGGTCTTTCCAGTCGGTCTGGGCTCACCCTCTCCAGAGAGAACTCTTCCTGCCAGTCACCATTCACACACTGATCACCGATCGTGGAGAATGAGCGCTTTATCAGTTTACTCTCTGAAGACACCTGCTATACATCCACAAAACACAAAAAGACAAAGAGAACAAACAAAAGACGCAGACAAACCCAAGAGCACACATCAACAAACAGAACACAAAAACAAATTAATGTTATGCTGTAAGATTGGCACACTCTATCTTTGAAACCGTACAAAGTGACATTGCACAAAAAAATGCAAATAAAATGAGTTTCCATATAAAAAATTCTGAACTGAGCTCTAACAAAGGCAACCACAACCTCCTTACATTCCCTGCTGGAAAAAAAAACTGACTGGTCAAGCTGCTCAAGATGGTGTGTTTCTGGTTGCTGGTTACACCATAGGGCCTTACTAAATTAAACAAGTTCTAATCAGGTTGACCAGCTAATAAACCATCTAAAACATTTTACCCCAATTAAATCACATATATTAATAATTGTTTTATATACTTACATTATATCAATATTTATATTACTTTAATATTTATTAAAATAGGGTTAGACATTACATTGCCACCAAATCACAAACTACACCTTTCTACCCACTGTTTCCATCCTTCTTAGGAATCAACGCCACTGCTAATGCTAACCACAGAGCAGATTTAGACAGAGCATCTAGTTATCGCTAGGCTAGGCTAACACAGGTAGTACCTGTGGCTCTACTGCCAGGCGAGGCATGGAAGAGGCTCGGATAGAGACGCCTCTCCCTGGCACTTGCAGAGGATCGGCCTGCATGCTAGTGGGGCACAGCAAAATGTTCAATTCTTTGTACTCTGGCACCTATGCAGTTAGAAAGAGAAAAAACGGGGAGGAGGGAGAGACATTCAGTCCTTACTTAAAAAAGAAATGTAAATTACACTTTGCAGCTGTAAAATCCCATTCACACAAAGAGCGATTACAATATCTATAACGATTTATACAATATTTAACAAAACTATATTTGCATCCACACCACCAAACGTTAAGATAACGTTCTGTTCATGGTAAGCTTGCACCTGCTTGGATACCTGAGATAATATTATGTTTTCATGTTACCCTGTTTGCTGTGTATAGCTTCTCTGCAAGATCTTCTGCTTTTTTAAATGTGCAAGCTCTTTAAATTGGCATGAAGACTGATCAGCAGCTAGTGTTTTACCATTTATCAGCTATAAAAAATCATTCTGATCCTGATCATAACGATTTTGTTTTCCATGTATCATTATTGTTATAACTGTGGTGTGAACTCTGCTATTCTCCTTAATTTAGAATGATTTTTAGAACTTTATAGTCATAGTTATCCTTGTTGTTCTTGGTGTGAATGGGCCTTCAATATAATCGCACCAAGTGTGTCATTGTTAGGAGTGGACTCAGAATAGAAATGCAAGGTTATGTAATAAAGTCAAAATAACCTGACAAATGTTATACTCCTTTTTTAGGAGCAGGTATTTATTTAAAGTTAAGAAAAGTTGCATTTATCTCCCAAAAATTCATAGAGAAATAGTAAAGTGGCAAGAGTGAAGCATCATAAGCACAACATAGAGCAGATATGCAAAAGCAACTCAAAGGGGGTGTAGACATTTTCAAAGCAGAAGCCAAACATATTGGGCATACACACAAGGGCTCTAGCACAAAAAGAGTTTCAAATATAAACCAACTTAAAAAACCCTTAAGGTATCTAGTGTTATATTAAAGTTCATAGCAGAGAGGCAAAGAAAAAGCAAGCAGGAGGGGGTAGAAAATAAGAGTACAAACAAGATCACAGAAAGATATCTAAGCTTGTGTATAACTGTTCACTGGTTATAGAAGTGCTGGAAGTCATCTGGACCTATAGCAGTCTAACCTTGAGAAACCACATCTACACACCCTTCCAAACTTTAAAAGCAGCTCTCTGAAATTTCTCCCTTTACAAGGCAACAACGCAAATGATACAGAAATGGCAATAAAGCTGCAAATGTAAAGAAAATGCATGAGGAAAAGTAGAAGCATCATGCATGATTGTGAATCAGGGAGGGGATGTACATGCAGATGACTTCCCGATAGATTTGATATCAATCCAATCAGAAGGCCTGTTTCTGAGTGCCTCTATGGAAACCAATTTCCGCAACATAAGAAAACAAAAATCATGCTAATAATAAATAATAATCTCAAAATTATTATTTACCAAAGGATGACTTCTCTTTTTCTCAGGTGGTGGAAAAGGGCTTCCGAGTGACTATTCAGTCATTTATACAGTGTAAATAGAAGTTAAAATGTGGACCGTATCAATCACACGGTCACTGTCACTTCTTAAAAATATTAAGCAAAAAAAAAAAAGAAAAAAAAATCCTGTGTAATCAAGTAAACTTTCTATCAGATTTTAAAAATGAACCTACTCACTTACTAAACCATTGCCAGAAATCTTTAGAAGGAGATATCAAAAGTTTTGTGATTCTTAGCTTCAGCTTCATCTTTATGTTGAAATAAAAATGTAGCACATAACTGACAACGGACAGTTTAATTAACAATTGAATTAATAATTAAACTGTCCCAGAGTACAAAAAAATCTGCTTATACCAATGTTTTATTTTAGTTTTTTATTTTTTTTTACGATTTCCTTTCTGTTCTGTAAAGACTGTATAGAACAGACTGTAGAGACACAAATACGAACTATCAAACCAGGCCAGATCAAAATTGTAGTGACTTATATATGCATATACGAGACCCACAGTCTCTGACGTGTCCTACTTTTAATTTTACTTTCATTTGTGTGGGACTACTTCTTTAATTCCATGTATAAACTAAGATACCAAATTCACCAGAATCACAAGGATAAAAATTTTTTTACTGACTAGGCACTGCGAATTGCAATCTGTGCTTTGCAAATCACATCTCGAATTAGACTCTGAAAAATTTTTTCTACTTTTCTATTTCTACTTTTAAAACGGAACAGTGTCTGGCTGTGTGGTATTCAGACCGTGTCATTGTTTGCATCAGTTTTCCAACCTAAATTAATAAACATTGAGAATGAGCCCGAATTCACATACAGTTTGAGAATTTTAAATAGATTGTGAATCTGAATGTTGTTTCACAAAACATAAAGTAGATGTCAGGCATTTCATTCACATATATAAAATAATGAATAAAACACCTCATGCAAGACATGTCAGGGCATACTGTGTTAGTATGACTGAGATGAGATGTATTTCTTTGTGTGTTTAGTTTTTCCTACCATACTCTGAAGGTGATACTGGTGTTGGTGTTCATCCCTCTCTTCCATGCTGTCTTGGACAAAGGGTTGCATGAAGACGTCTTGGGGTGATAAGGGACTCGGTCCTACAAACCCAGCTCTACTCCTGAGGAAACAACAGAGAAACTTGTCAATTATGCTCATGTTGGCTTACCTTACAAATGCATCTACAAACAAGGTACAAACTGATCAGGGTTATTATTAACCCTAACCCTATAAACTAAAACATTGTCACTACTTAAAATAAATATTAAATGAAATTTATTTAAGCTAGTTGCCAAAGCAACATTTCTCATTTTCATTTAGTACTGAAACAACTACAACTACATAAACTAAACTAAAACTAAACAGACATAATAAAAAATAAACTAATAAAAATGGCAAAATCAACAAAAATATTAACAGAAACCTATATTAATATATCAATGATACTTAACATTGCAAACAGTTACATGGTGGATGTACTATAAGTACACACACACACACACACACACACACACACACACACAGCAGGTAAAATTACAGGGCAGACCTTGCACAGTTTGACAGGAATGGCAGAGCTTTGGCACTGCAGAGAATGTCCTGTGGCAGTGAAGATGCATCCATGCGCTGGAACATCGGTGCATGTTTCTGCAAGAGAACATTAGATGATCAGCACAAGTAAACCAAAAACAGTACATCTTTCCAGCTTTATGACGTTAGCACTTCAAATTGAGATATGAAGGTTTTTATGGTATGTGTCTTCAGTAAAATGAACAGCATTCTATACAGTTAGATGGCAATGTTGCATTTACAAGCTGATTCAATAGGCGTGAGGTTGTTAGTCAACTAGTCTTTAAATCTGAAGTTCTAGTAGAGTTAAAAGACATCTTTACCTGTTCCTCAAGCTGTTGACGGAGCTTCTTAGCTTTGTTTTGCTTGTAGTAGTCCATGATCATCATGGCTGCATAAATCTTCCCAATGGTCATGTCACTGGCTGGAAGAAAGATTTGTTTGTTGTAGAAAAAACTAAGATTTCTATGCCGGCTGCAAATTACACTCACTTTCAAGGGAGTCAGTGGGCACCCCTAGTGTTCAACAATAGTACCACAAGCAAAACTATCAAGACCAAGTTTAATTATACTAGAAACATTTTAATAATACACTATCAGAACAGTAAGGAAAAAAAAATCTCATTCAGATCGCTCACCTTTATGGATGGGTACTAGCAGATCAAGAGATTTCTGGGAGAGGTTTGGCCAGATGACACTGATTTCCTTCTGCAATTCTATGTCCATCTGACCCCTGTCCTCACCCCCTGTTACAAAAAGACCATTTAACTAATATTATTGTAAAGGAAAATCAGAGGAAGTTTGATTTTTTACAAAACTGAATATTATCCGTGGTGCCAACCTTGAGCGATTTTAATGTCCAGTGCAGTGCGTATCAGGGCCATAAGAGTGGAGGTGAAGTGGACGGACATGTCCTCATCCACTGGCATGTTCATCAGAACCAACCGCTGAGAGAAAGTCACCATGAGGACAAAAGACACATTAAATACAAGGACTGCAAAGCTAAGAAGTGAGCATGTTTTTAAAATAGCAATCTAATAGTCATCTACGTTTAATTGTCTTTAAATTTCTACAGTTAATACCAAGAAGATGTCACAACATCACACATTCATGCACACAGTTGAAACACATATACTGGATGGAGACAGAGCAGAGATTTATGCACAGAAATTGGAAAAGGATCACACTTTATGAATATGCCCTTTGCAATTTTTTTTTAACACTGGAATACATATTAGGATAATGAAAGCCTTTTGAGGATGCTAAGGTGACATATTCAAATAAAGTATAATTGGTGGATATACAGGGACTTTACAGTAGGATGATTAAGAGACAATGACAAAGAATAAAATCACTGATCTTCTACAAATAATAATATAGATATATGTATTTCAATTATTTGACATAAGGTGGCCCTAAAACACTTAAGTTACTCAAAATGGAACTAGATAGAAAACAACCAAGTGCAAACGTTTAGCTAACTTGTGTTTCACAATCATGCTCACTTGGTTCAATATGCTTTTACATAATGCATAGATACAGTATTCGTATTGTTTAAAGTTTGACTAAAGTGTCCAAATACATCTTCGGGACACTTTAACTACAGCCTTGAGCTTGAGCCTCTTGAAAACAAGCAGACTTCATTCAAATCATAATACTGCAGACTACCTTATACGCCACTTTGGAGGGGCATTTCTTGCCCAGGCCAAGCGGTGGCGACATGCAGGTCAGCATCTCGTACATATCAGTGTAATGAATACGACCACTAGGAGGGAGCAGTCACCAGGGGCAATGTGATGAAGAAGAGGAGGAGGAGGAAGAATTGGGCATTTCCACGGAACGAGGGAGGAGAGGAAGATTAGCGTAGAGGAAAAAGGAAACAGATTGAAGACGAAGGAAGAGAGAGGAAAGGGAAGGTTATTTTAATGTGTTTCATACTTAAAATAAAAACTGTAAAAAGGGAAACTGATTAAACATAGAGTTGAGGTCAGGTGGAGGTCGTTCTATGCAATGCTGGCATAGAAGAGGCTGAAGGAGAGAAAATATTAAAACAGCCAAAGATCTGATGAGTCAAGCAGGTGGATCTGAGGATTTGACTGGTTGTATTGAAAAGAAAGCAATGCTATTAAAATACATTAACCCACGAGGGGCATTGTGCTCAGAGCCAGAAATGAACAAGTTCAATTTTGTGAAAGCAAAAAAACAAAAAACAAAAAAAAATTATGTATATGTGTGTATATAATATAAATGCATAGATATAAAAAACATAAAAATACAGGCAAACAGAACTGTGATTAAATATAATATTTTTATATAATGTGTATTAAATATAATATTTAATTATATAATTCTAATTCAAAATATAAATCGGTAACATGTTTTTAATATGAATAATTATTTATAAAAAGTATGCCCTCATAAGGTAAAAACTTCCAAGTAGCAAATATTTCCCCTTTAAAAATATTAAACTAATTTCTGCCACCGTGGTAGGTCAGGGAAGAAATTAGCACACTGTTCTTTTGATTTATAAACAGGTGAGGCAATGGCGAACATGAAGATCTGCCTCGTGTTCACCATGAGGAGTCTCCTCTAACCTAAAACCCACATTTATGGAATAATGTTCAATAAAAGCCCCAAATCCAATTCAGACACAGAGAGACCGAATCCCCACTTAACATCCATTGGCAGTGTTAGATATTATCTAATGGAGTTCACTGATGGATGGCTCTTAGTGTCATTAACTGCAGCAGTTATTCACACTTCAAGAGCGGGACACGGGCCAAAGGGATGAGCTGTCTCTCTGTGCACTGAGCTCTTGTCTCTGCCAGTCTTTGACCTGGTGGAAAGCACTAGAGTAGATCACAGGAACAAGAGGGGGTGAGGGGTGTTAGCTAGTGAAGCTGTGGGGAATGACAAAAGGAGAGGAGGAGAGAGGCAGACGGGAAGTTTTTTCATGGGTGAGCCAAACCTTGCACGCCACCCTGTAGGGGCAATTCTTTCCAAAGCCCAGAGGAGGTGATATTGTGCGTACTACTTTGTACATCTCCTTATAGTGTAGTTTTCCACTGGAGAAGGAAATACTTGCCATTAACAGTAAATTAGACAACTTCAAGATACATGCAGTGTGAGTGGTTATTTTTCATGAAACACACTTTAAAGGGTTCATACCATACATTAGTGAAGTTTTTTTTTTTGTTTTACATCCTTTCTCTGAGTCTTAGAATCAAACTGTTGTCATTTTGCTGCTTTCATTTTGAAAGTTAGTGGTCAAATGACCATTTTCTGCAGCTTAGTGTCATTAAATGAGGTCTGAATTCAGCAACAGTTTGCTTTCTTAGTGTAATTAACTTTTTAATCTCAAAAGACCAAACAAGAGGGGAAAAAAAAAGTAAAAAATAAATATTCATCACGATACGACCCCTTTAAGTAATCCTGCAAGGTTTCAAATAAGAGTAAAGAAAGAAATAGCATATGCAAGAAAATATGAATCTAGCAAATTACAGTATGTGTTTGTATTGCATTTGCATGTGATCAACTGAAAGGCCCATGGAATCTCTCACCATGCTGCACGGTCATACTCTCCCCAGATCCGTACAAACTCATCCAAGTGGTGAGGACCCAGAATGGACGAATCACGTGTCAGGTACTCAAAATTATCCATGATCACGGCCACAAACAGATTTAGCATCTGAAAGAGAATTAGAGATGTGAAAATAGACAGAGAAACCGATAGAAAAGCAAAAAGGTATTGAGTGAGGATAAGACTGTTAAGCAGTGGCGCATATTCATGTTTTCAATTACAAGTTGCATTTTATTATTATTATGTTTTTTTTTCTGTGTTTTTATTTTCCATTTTAAAATCTTGCCATATATATTCTATGTGCCAAAAATGAATTTTGTGTGAATAGGTCTTAAGTGTGTGGGTTTTTTAATGTAGAGGTTTGTAATGCTATGTATTTGTGTCATTAAAATGAATTTACTCTCACCAGAAAAGAACTGAAGAAGATGAAGGAGACAAAGTAGAAGTATGCAAATTCTGTACCACAATCTTTTTTCTCAGTTGTCGTTGAGTTGTTGAGTGATTCGTCTTTTTCACAATCCTTCTCTCCTAAACATGATAACATGATTTCTTGCCATGACTCACCTGTTGCACTCCTAAACAGACACACACACACACACACACACACATATATGTATATCATAAATTAAGTCACATTTATTAATGTCCAAAGGGTGGATTGCTTTATTAGTAAAATAATTGACACCATAACATGTTGCATCCGTTTTTGTTTTGTTTTTTGTTTTACAACAAACAAAGAAGATAATCTTACCTAAACAACAGCATAAGAGCACCAAAAAATGACCTAAAGTTATTGTGTTCGTTGATTTGGCTTTTTGGATTTAGCTTGATGTTGCCAAATACCTTTAATGAAATTACAAAAACATAAAAGGTGTCTGTTAAATTTCCAGGCTTATCGAGGTAAAGTAATATAAATAGTGGCAAAGAAACAAAGGAAGATACAGAGAGAAGAAAGATGGAAACAGACAGTCTGGGGACCAAGAAAACCTTTACCTGCATGCCAATGATGGCATAGATGAAAAACAGCATGGCGATTAGCAGACAGACATATGGAAGAGCCTGCAAGACAAATCTCATGTTAAGTACTACACTCAAAAATGAAAATGTTATTATATTTACACTTCCTAATGAAAATAGCAGTGCTTGCAAAGGTAAAAAAAAAAGTTTGAAACATAGATGGAATGGTTCTCTTTCCATTAATAAACTATGTTACCCAGATGCTTGATGAAGAACGTTCATTATTCAATAATGTGCAGATATTACAATTACATAATTGCTGGTAGTTACTGAATAGCAAGAACAAAAGTACAAAGCTTACCAAAAAAACAAAAACAAACACATTACAGTTATTATTTGCAAAACAAATGTTTAATGGTTAAAGTGGAAGTAACATCTTGTAAAAACCAATGCAGTTCAAAGCTTTGATGAACTTTTTATGTAACTGTTGAAACAACATTATGAGAACTCTGAATCTATTCTGTGAAAGAAAATATTTTATATTAAGTGGCTTTTGTTCAAATAAAAGCAAAAATAGTGTTAAGAAGATAAATACAAAAAGGAATAAGGCATTTCAATGTAGTACTACTGCTGTAAAAGCCATGTCTGACCTTGAAGGACTGGACAAAAGTCCAGAGCAGAATACGAATGGTGTAGCCCTGACGCAGAAGCTTAATCAGCCGAGCTGCCCGGAATAACTTCAGGAAGCCCATATTAAATCCCTGCAAACCAATCAGAACACAGAAGTGATTATTTGTGCAAATAAATACAGGACAAAAACCAATCTGTTAATTAAGGTCATTGCTCATGGAAATAAATATTGTGTACACAGCAATCAAAACACAAAGAAGCTTGCTAAAAAGTAATTAGAATACAAACGTAATTGCAAACCACTACTGCCTACAAAGAACACTTACTGTATATGAGGCAGACTGATTTTTCTCTTTTATATACTGGACTTTGTCAACCACAATTTCAGTGATGCTTCCTAGAACTGTGATAAAGTCAAATATATTCCAAGTGTCTCTGAAATAATTCTGAAAGACATAAAGGTAAAAATGAATGCTAGAAATACATTTTGTTGTTATATATATATATATATATATATATATATATATATTCACACACACACATACAGAAAGAGATTATCATATTCCCAGTGTGCTTACCATAATTCCAAATGCCAGGATCTTGAGAACACATTCCACAGTGAAAATAACAGTGAATACAGTGTTGAGGTATTTTAGCGCATTGTCATAGCCTTCAATACGAGGATCATGATGCTGATAGAATGCAAAAAAGAGAGAAAAAAAACACCATGTACTTCTATGTGAATCACGTGACGATCAAGCATTTTGAATTTCCATTGGCGCACCTCTTTCTCAATGGCTCTGTTAGAAAACCTACATATCTGCCTAACAAGGTCTTGGCAAACACTAAGTATGGCAACAACCACAGTTGCAATCAAAATTATCAAAATAATGAGCTTTTTTTTTTTTTTTTTTTTTTTACGTAGAGTGTTCCTTTAAAACTTTCAAATATTTCTTAAGAAGTATTCAAACTTCTTAAGACCTAATTATAAAACAGACATTCCTTTTCTACTAATGTCACTTAGGTCATGCAGGCTTACAGATAATGTTAAGCAACAGCCAAATAGCTATTTACAGTAAGCATCATTTTAGACATATTCAGGTCTAGAGACGTTTTATTGTGGAACACCCACATTTCACAATCCAATTAAAATTTTGACGGATGTTTATATGCCAATTAAGCACTTTGAAAATGAAAACTGAAAACTGAATGAATAAGTCAGACAGAGAGAAAAGAAACTGCTCACAGTTCAATGCTTAAAAATATCTGTGTTCTAATACTCTCTCTATGTTTCACTGTAGAAAGACCACTGTATACATGATGGCTAGTGGAGGCCGACCTCTAACACCAGGTGAAATTAATCACGAGAGATTTCAGGCTTAAACTAATGAGGAAATGTTAAATAGTAGATGGTGCTTAAGATCAATATTTAATAAGATGTGACTCATGACCGTCTGGTTTTCTAGCAGTATCACAGACCAGGGGTCACCAGCAGGGACTGAAAAACAGCTAAATCAACCCAATTTACTTGGACAAACGCACACACAGAGAAAGAGGTATATACTCATAATTTAATTTTCATAAAAACACCTAAAATAATAATATTTCCTTCCATTTCTGTCATTATATTTAAGGCATAATGTACAGTTACTGCAAGTAAACGCTTTCTACTTCAGCATACCTCAACACAAAGTTGAGGGAAAGTATTTTTGCATGGCTATTAATAAAACAAATTAATGAATAAATAAATAAACAAATAAACAGTTCACAGTGCAGCAACAAAGTAATTCTTCCTTACCTTCATCATGAGAACAATGGTGTTAAGGGCTATCATCGTCAGTATGGTGTATTCAAATACGGGAGACACCACAAAGTGCCACAGCCGGTACTGTAAGGTCTCTCTGTTCTGAGGCATATAGCGAGTCAAAGGTTTGGCACAGATGGCAAAGTCGATACAAGCCCTCTAAGAGAGAAATATACAGAAAGAATGTTTGTCACACATTTGCAGTTAACCTCACATAAGATAACATAAGATTGCTTGCAACTTTGTGCAAGATTCAGGTCACAGTGTCTGAGAAAAAAAGCTAATAATACTAAAGAATGATTTCAGGTTCCTCTGACTTCCTAGTATGGACAAAAAATACTATTAAAATCAATGGGACCCAAAACCGTTTGGTTACCAACGTCCTTCAAAATATAATCGATTGTGTTCGGTAGAAGAATGAATATATATATTAGTGGTGGGCCGTTATTGGCGTTAACATGCTGCGATAAAAAAAATATCGCCATTAATCTATTCTCAAAGTTGGGTCGGGAGCTGGGTCTATACTACGCGAGCTATGATGACTTTCACCTTGATATTTTAGCGTGGTTGTATACCTAGCCAAATCTGTAGGGGGCGAGAACGAGTCTTTAAACCTGTGTGTATGCCTATTGTGAAATTACCACATCAAACGTGACGTGCTAACATGGATGCAGCTGAAGCTGGCGGGTTTGCTTCAGGAATTTTTTAAAAAAAGCCTCCAAATGGAAACCTCGACAAGACGCATGCCTGTTTCACACATAATCTGTCTGCAGTGCATATGCAGTCCTTTCTCAAGCAGTTTGTGATGCATTTTGGAAACAGGAGATGAGCCCCTGGTCTAATGCACCACCTGTCTTGAGAAACCCACTCTCAAAGACTTAACGTTACCTTTAGTCATTATTTTATGCCTTCGGCAGAATTCAAATGAGCCATTTTAATCTATATTAATCTAGATTAATTCCAAGATTGCAGTGAGATATATATATATATTTATTTATATATATAAATATATATATATATATATATATATATATATATATATATATATATATATATATATATATATATATATATATATATATGTGTGTTAGGTGGGTTTAATCACGATTCATTTCAGAAAAGAATTGCAATTAATTAGTTCAACATTTTTATTCATTGACATAATATAAATAATAATATAAATAAACCTGAATATGCATGCATTAATCTAAACCAAAATGGAACTGATTTAACTTTGTTTTGACACTGTTCCTGGCGTAATTCTTTTTGAAGACTAGTAGGAAATAACGGATATCAAAGGGAAGGAAGTGCAGAAGTAGATTTATCTCTGAGTTTGCCATGAATGAAGATACATGTGCCAATTTCAGCAACATTAGCTTTGGGTTGATAATACACGCACAGATATTTGGATGTCAAAATAATGTCTTGAATCTGGAGCACTTCTCATTCAAAAAGTCCTTTGAGACTACTGAAGTGAATAAAATTAATCCTTCTATAAAAAGCACTCATGCCGTGTGTACAAGTGGCAGTGCGCTGATAAACATTTAACAGCAAAACACATAAGAACTTCAAGACTTTTCTTTTTGTTGCATCAAGTATATGCAATTGCTTCTATACACATAACTACACACATGCACTCAACTGGATTTGCAACATGAACATAAAAACAGGAACAATCACCTCGTTTTTCTCCAGACTGCACTCCTCCATCATTTTGTCACCCTGCTCTTGGAAGGTGATGATAATGAGAGCCACGAATATGTTGACGAAGAAGAAGGGGAACACCACAAAATAAATGACGTAAAAGATGGACATCTCCATTCTGTTTCCCTGACTGGGACCCCGGTCCTCCTCGGTCACATCCACAGAGTGCTGCAAAACTCTACAATACCAAACAAGTGTGTTTAAAGACAAAACTTTATACATTTATATATGATATGTAGTATTTGGGTACTTTTTGGCTGCCAAACGTTAGTGGAACATGTGAATAGTTATTGTGACAAACCACATTGGGATTACTCTGCTAGAACAGCGATTCTCAATTCCAGTCCTGGTGACCCTCTTCTCTGCACATTTTGTATGTCTCTCTTTGTTAACACACCTGATTCAGATAAGCAGCTAATTAGAAGTGAGCTCCGTGCATGAACTGTGTTCCGATTGACATGGTTCCTACACCATGTTCATTGCTCCCCACTCCCTGAGCATGGGAAATCTGTTGAAGTTTACTTCACTTTGAAACATTCATTCATGGATTTGCGCAACACAACGTCTTCACACACGGACAAGTAAATAAATAAAATGTAAATTCATGTCTCGCACACTTAAATGCACTTTGAATGGAACACCTGTCCGAACTTGAGAGGGGAGCTAACTTCATACACACACTAAAATCAGACTAGTTGGTTTAAAATCACAGCAACAAAAAAAAAAAGGCTCATAAAAGTGAAGTTAGTGCTCTAGCAACATTTGTTCAAACATGTCACTTAATTTGATATAAATTTAATGTAATGGGATACACACAAGTGTGACTTAAATGTGCTGCAAGCAATGATTTTTGGCATATCAGATACAACAAAAGGTTACAGCATATTTAAAACACTATTTAAAGATTGCTTATTAGTGTTTTTTCAGAAATCATACCTGCTTTATTTTTGTATGTATCACTGACAAATATGCATCAATTCTACCCCTTTTTGCCTTGTTGAGCATTCAGGTTTGTTGGCAATGTGTTATATGACTTGTCTTAAGGCTCCAATATACTCAAGACGGAATTTCTTTTTCATTCTTCGTTTGTGGTAAAACGAAGTTTGAAATACATGTGCAGTGGTATACTGATATCGAATATATAGGACTCAATAGACAATTGAACCAAGTGAAGATTTCCTTGTGAAAGAAAGCGGAGCCTCAGCACACACCTCCTATCACGCAATAGTCACAGACCATTGGTAGTACGAAGATGTTTTGCAGCCTGAATTAACTTTTCCCAAGAGTTTGCTTTGGCAAGACATTTTGAAAAATGTGTTTGTTTGAACTCAGAGGGAGTGTCGGCCACATTAAAAAAGGTTAACAGCTTAAGTCATTTGTGGATTAATGCGTATTAGAGATGCGAACCGTTTAAAACGATTCAGTTCAATTTGGTGAACTGAATCATTCGTTCGCGAACCGGATATCCAGACTGCTTTGTTTTGAACTCTCTCTCACAACAGACACGGAAGAGAAGACAATGCTGAATAAAGTCGTCGTTTTTGCTATTTTTGTACCAAAATGTATTTTTGATGCTTCAAAAAAATACTAACCGACTCTCTGATGTCACATGGACTACTTTGATGATGTTTTTCTTACCTTTCTGGACATGGACAGTATACCGTACACACAGCTTCAATGGAGGGACTGAGAGCTCTCGGACTAAATCTAAATCATCTTAAACTGTGTTCCAAAGATAAACAGAGGTTTTACGGGTTTGAAACAACATGAGGGTAAGTTATCAACTACATACATTTGCTATCTGGGTGAACTAACCCTTTAACATAGTCACAACTGCTTGTTCACTGGTGATGTCAACCCACACATTCATTTTTATTTTTCATTTGTATTTTGGTGTGTTTAGTTAACTGAGCAGAGTTAGTAATTTTAAGTTGAAAAGAATGTCTGCAGCGATGTTTTTACAAAATATGCTTGCATTTCAGTTTTGATATGGAGCGGAGCCTTGCAGTAAAAAAGGTTGAGAAGCACTGCTCTAGAAGGTGAAAATGGGTGTTTCTGAATATGCAAATATAAGCACAGCTTCTAGAAAAGTTTTAAGTATAATGATAATCTTCTTAAGGTGTTAATAAGTGTGTCAAAATGATACAGTGTGAAAACATATAATAAAGTTGGCTCTTACTGCGGCCACCCTTCCCCAGTGGATACAGTGAAGAGAGTCAACAAAGCCCAGATGACGTTATCATAATGAAAATCACGTCTCTTCCACTCCCGTTTCTCCTTTTTCTTGTCTTTGTCATAGTCAATGTAGTAACCCCTATAAAACATTAAGAAAAATATTTTCCAGATAATAAACAGTGAGGATTTTGTACTCCTAAAATGTAATTATTCTATTCATAGCAGCAAAGACATTTTCTAAAGTCTTCTTAGTTTTGAATAATATCTGAGCAGTTTTAAAATTGATTTTAGCATTACATTTAGAATTTATATTGCAGATGTAATGGACACCTACTTGCACTCGTCTTCTGTGTCCTTGGAACTGTCGGTACAGTAGTAAAATTTCCCTTTGAAAAGTTGCACTGCAATTACTGCAAATATGAACATAAAGAGCTTGTAGACAATGAGGATGTTGAAGACATTCTTTAGTGATGTGACCACACAGTCAAACACAGCCTGCAAATCAAAAGGAGAGAAAGAACAATGTGAGAGATGGACAATTTTATAATTTCTATTTAACTTTATTATTATATTGTTATTATATTATTATGTTATTATGTTGTAATTTTAGTACTTCAACTGTTTTGTGTTTAAATCTGCCTCTCACACTTTATCACTTTGCCTCTTTTTTCCACACATTGCTGGCTCTTTCTCCACCTCTTACACCACAAACCCAAGATATACACTCACACACACACACACACACACACACACACACGCACGCACGCACGCACGCACGCACACACACACACACACACACACACACACACACACACTCACACAGAGAGAAAGCTCTGTCAGACTGTGAGGACTGGGAACTAAAAATACTAATGCAGTCTTTTCACACATGGCAAAAGAGTTTCATCACCTTCCCTCCTATTTGTTCTTGTTCTGCTGCTTTGCTGACCACATTTGTCAAATAATCAATTTCAAATAATTCAATAATGAACAACGTAGATACACACATACTGTTCGACTAATCATGTATTCAACTAATTGCCTAATCCAGTAAAATCTTACAATTCAACAAAGATTTGTACCTACATACACACACACGCAGGGGTCAAAAAGATTTTCAAAAATCTTTATTTTTGAAAGAAACCTCTTATGGTCACCAGAGCTGAATTTATTTGATCAAAGTTACAGTAAAAACACATGATCCTTCAGAAATAATTCTACTATGCTCATTTGTTGCTCAAGAAACATCTCTTATTATTATCAATGTTTAAAAAAAGGAGTGCTGCTTAATACTTTTGTGGAAACTGTGATAATTCTTTTTAGAATCAGAATCAGAAAAAGCTTTATAGGATTCTTTGATGAATAAATGAATATCTGAATAAAGCTATTGATGAACAGCTTTTTAGGATTCTTTGCTGAATAGGAAGTTAAAACAGCATTTATTTAAAATAGAAATCTTGTGGAACACTTTACTGTCATGTTTGATCAATTTAATGCATTCAAAAAAATACAAGTATTCATTTCTTTCAAAACAAACAAACAAACAAACAAACAAACCTTTTGATCCCTGACTTTTGAACAGTTGTGTATTCCTTTCATGTTCACATACCTTGAGTTTGGGAAGTCTTTTAATAGTCTTAAGAGGCCTCAATACTCTAAGAACTCGGAGTGATTTGATGGTTTTAATGTCTCTTCCTGTGTTACTCCTGTATAGCATGAAAACATTTGTAACTAAACAATCAAAAAACTGTCCTATTTCTCACATACACACATTATTATTATATGGCGCAAAATCACTAGAGATTGTGTTTACCCCATCACATTCCTGCCAGATAATGTGAGCCACAGAGAAAAAATGAGAAACAGACAGGCATTCTGAATCAAAGTGCTTCTCAATGAACAAAGAAGTGTTTTACACTCACAACACAGTAAAGAGAGCATCAACTAACATCATTATTTGTTTTGCTCACATAAGTCATGTAGGTATCACACAGCATTAATGGAATTGGAAGATGAATAACAAAACATTTGAGCAATGCACCTAAAAAGCTTCATCCATATGTTTCAGCTTTAACAACAAAATGCAAAATTACACTTGTTCATTCATCTGACTTACGTAAGAGCAAAGGCCACCAGAGCTCCCACCACGACTATGAAGTCCAGAATGTTCCACAGGTCACGGAAATAGGAGCCATCATGTAAGATCAAACCCTGCTCAATCATCTGAGAAAGATATGATAACAACATATCATTGACAATCCCACCACCGATACCACAACTGAGGTACCCTTGAGCAAGGCACTGAACCCCCAACTGCTCTCTGGGTCTGCCCACTGCTCTGGGTGTATGTTCATGGTGTGTGTGTTCACTGTGCGTGCACTTTGGATGGGATAAAGGCAGAGCACCAATTCCATGTATGGGTCACCAAACATGGCCACATCAATTTTAATTTAACATACAGTACAGACCAAAAGTTTGGACACACATTCTCATTCAAAGAGTTTTCTTTATTTTCATGACTATGAAAATTGTCGAGTCACACTGAAGGCATCAAGGGCTATTTGACCAAGAAGGAGAGTGATGGGGTGCTGCGCCAGATGATCTGGCCTCCACAGTCACCGGACCTGAACCCAATCCAGATGGTTTAGGGGTGAGCTGGACCGCAGACAGAAGGCAAAAGGGGCAACAAGTGCTAAGCATCTCTCGGGGAACTCCTTCAAGACTGTTGGAAGACCATTTCAGGTGACTACCTCTTGAAGCTCATTAAGAGAAGCCAAGAGTGTGCAAAGCAGTAATCAAAGCAAAAGGTGGCTACTTTGAAGAACCTAGAATATGACATATTTTCAGTTTTTTCACACTTTTTTGTTATGTATATAATTCCATATATAATTCCACATGTGTTAATTCATAGTTTTGATGCCTTCAGTGTGACTCTACAATTTAAAGAAAACTCTTTGAAAGAGAAGGTGTGTCCAAACTTTTGTTCTGTACTGTATACATATATATATATACACACACACACACACACACACACACACACACACACAAAGTTTAATTTTGCAAACTGAGGAACATACATTAAAACAGAACAATCCATGAACTTACCTTGATTATCATTTCAAATGTGAAGACACCAGTGAATACATAATCAAAATAGCGCAGCACCTATTACACATAAAGACAATAATCCAAAAAGCATTACAATGTCAGCATTAGCAAACACACAATTACAAGAGACTTAAGAGACATTAGCATCGCTTGCCATTGACTGCTAAATTTGAACAAGCCAGAATGTTGATATTCTCATGATGGATCTACACACAAAGTCACAGCACTAATATTACCCTCAATGTATAGATTTAAATGCAAGTTTGTGCATTTCTAAAAGGGAAATAGGCTTCTTCTTCAGCATCTAAAACATAGTTTTTGTAATTCATTTACATAGGCACAAGATCTCATCATCTATTACTGAAAGAGTCTTAGCATGTAATTAGCTGTGGTTTTCAACAGCTGCTGCACCGTCACTAGGGAAATTTAAAACCTTTTCTATTAGCTTGCAAAAAAATGCCAAACACTTCAACACCAGCAGGGAGCAACATTATCAGAGCCAAAAAAACCTCAAACATCTGTCTACTGTGTATTTATTTATATTATAAAAAATTATTTGAAAGATTGTACATGGAAATAAATTATTTAATATTGTTTAATATTGTTATTATTTAATATACATATATTTAATTTGTAATGACGCTTGGGAGTTTTTAAATCAACATTTTTATATAAAATGTCCTATGTATGCATTATGACAAATGTTTAGGTCAGAATTTTTTTTTTCGGTGACAAATAATTTTTTCAAATCACAATATTCCATTAAGTATGTCATTTAATATGAAATATGAAATGAAACTTGCATGCATTATAAAAGTATTACAAAATTACTGTTTACAGTAGTTTTAGATACAGCCTTTCATACTGCAGAACATGAGAATTACCCAGAAATATTAATGACAACTAATGATGGATGATGGGTAAATTAACTAAGTTAACGATACTCAACAATTTATATAAGTTTCCTTAGAAGCACTTAATAAAATATAAATGCACTTCTAATTTAGACCATCTAAGAACTGTAGCAGAATTGTTTGCATATGGGTGTTGTATACACAATTTAAAAAATGGAGACATGGTAATGGGGGGGGGGGGTCTTACTTTGTTCCTGTCCGAATTAGTGTTGACAGGGTCTTCAGCAGCCAAGGAGATACTGCTGGCGGCGATCACAAGAAGGATTGACATCTCAAAATAACGAAGATTGACAATATAGTGGCAGGCCCTGCGGATCCTGTGAAAAAGAAGTTAAATAGATCTAAAGTGATAAAATATTAATCAAATATAGAATACAGCTCTGGCTACATAAACATTCAGCCTTACGGGTTGCTGGGTTTGAAGATGAACATGCTGACAGGTGGAGGGGCTTCTGGTGCATCTGGGGTTTCATCTTCTTTCTCTGGTTTTAAGGCCTCTATGTCTTTACTATTACCTGTAAAATCCATGTATATATTAGAAATTGGGAGCTTTTACATGATGGATCTTTATGTTTACTTCAACTTAGTATAACTCAGTAAAAGAAGAAAGCTGAGAGTTTGTTGCAGAAAAGTATTACAAACACTGGAGTGAAACTTCATTGGAAACTACCAGTTTTATATATTTTTTACATACGTACATGCATGTATATATATATATATATATATATATATATATACACCACACATATATATACACACAGTATATGAAGAGTTCAGATGCAAAAGCCTCTAAATGCCATCTGAAATTTTCCTCTAAAATTAGGATTTTTATCAAGCTCCTAATGCATAGGTTGAGTCATTTTACTTTAGTGGCAACGTGCAGGTCCTTTTCCAGGCTATTAAAGTGAAATAACTGAACATAAGTATAAAAAACTTGATAAAAATCCTAATTTTAGATGAAAATTTCAGATGGCATTTAGAGGCTTTTGCAGCTGAAACTCTTTCATTATATATTATAAAATATCCTATAGTATATATATATATGATAACACTGTAAAAATATTTCCTTGGGTTGTTTTTACAAAAAACTTTTTTGTCAGCTGTGGTTGCCAGAATTAATTTTGTAAAAATACCAGAATAACTGTAAAACCCATTTACGTCAAAAATCTGTTAATTTTACAATATACAAGCTGTAATTTACAGAACAAGAAAATGTGAATATAAACCAGTAAATTCGAAAACACAACGAAAATTAAATCTGTTATTGTACCTTGAAAATACGACAGACCACCAATAATAATAAAGATGGTACTTGTATAAGAGAAAGCCCACATGGGAAGTTATTCAAAGCCTCATCAACAAGTAGCTTCACCACAAGCAGAAGTATATATTAACATATAGAAGGTGCACATTTATGGAAACACAAAACACCATCATGGTAACACACGTGATACTTAAATAATGCAAAAAAACTTTCATTAAGCAACAGAAGATGTAACATAAAGCTCAAATGTACATAACTGATAACAAGAACTATTTAAAAACATGATTATTTTAAACAAAGATACTTTCAAACGTGGAGTGTCACGCAGGAATTCTGGGAATATCAGTTTACAGTTTTAGACTGTAAATTATACATTGATTTGTTCTTTTTTACTTCTAAAAAGCTGTATAATTAACAGAATTTTACTGTAAATTTACATTAAATGCTTTGTCTAGTCTTTACAGTATTCTTTCCTGTGATATTAGTACGGGAACTTATCGTGACGCTATTATCAGTAGTTTATTATCTTCCGTTAGCGTTTTTTGTACAAAATTTATAACGCAGTTTCAACATTACACTTATTCTTTTACAGTGTGTCATATGATGATATATTATATTACATATATTATATATATTATATATATATTATATATATATATTTATATATATATACATACACAGAATATATATATATAATACAATTTTTTGTTATTTTTAATGTTTATTTCAACTCAGTAATGACTCATTAAATGAAGATAACTATGAGTTTGTTGCACAGTATTACTAATATAGTGATTGCATTGATATTATATAGGTTGAACATAATGTAGATATACTTATATGATATTATATTAATATATATTGAATTATATTAAGTAATATATATCTCTTCTATAGAATGTATTGGATATAATAAAATAAATAATTCATTTGCTAAAAATCTTCATGAAAAAATGACTATAAATATAAGAACATAAGCTTTTTGAGCATTAGAAATACTGGAGTCAAAGTCACAAGTCAAATTCTAAGAAAGAAACTTGTGTGTCTATTTAGGCTTAGCTTCACCAAAAAGAGCATGTTTATGCAGCCATGTCATTTTCTAGTGCAACAGTTTGGTTTTGGTCTCCTGTAGCTA
>NW_020527086.1:0-35056 GCF_003368295.1 Carassius auratus | reverse complement strand
AATCGATGCGGTTGGCTGAGTTGGTGCTTTTGTCCATGTGTTCATCTTTGTGGGTGTCACAACCGCCCTTGTTGCCGTTCATTTGCAAAAGAAAACCGAGATTAATACAGGCTGGGGAATGTGCACTTTGGTAGTGTACTTAAAAAAAAAAAAAAAAGTTCAACGGCATTTAATATCATTTAAACTATAATGTGTTTTATTGTTCATAAAATGAATGAACTGTCCAAAAACATTACATTTAATTCATACAAAACAAAAAAAACATTCAAGAAATACATTTTCATAGGGTGTGTTTAAATTCACTGGTCATTAACAATACAAATATAAAAATGAAAAGAACTGGAATTACTCACTATGTCTGAGTTGAAAGTTGACGTTGATGTTGCGGATTGAGCTGCTGGTTAAGTCCACACTTTGGTTTTGTGTTTGAAAGCAGCTCTTACTGTAGAGCAGTAACAGAATGAAACCTGTTAACAAACAGCATGAATGATACACTGGTTTTATTATTGAAATGATATTAACTATAATGCAGTATCAGATTCACATCACTAGATGGCGATCACAGTTTAACTCTATCATTTCCACCAGTGTACTCTTTGCTGGGGCTACGTCAGACATTTCCCCGACATACAGCACAGACTTGTTCTGACACAGCTGCCAAAACACACTCTTCCTCAGAGTTTAACAGACAGTGAAACAGGAATATGAAGAACCCCTTTGAGGAATAAAGAAAACACAGATAACACTAAATGTTGTGAAAGCGCTCCAATTCACATCTGCAAAAAGCTCTTACAAGCCAGTCCAGGTCCAAAGTCATTTCAAACATTGTTACGTCCCATATTTTTAAAGCTGTCATTGTTTGGCAAACGTGCAATTGACTTTGGAGGCTGTAAACTGAGTGAAAATCAATCAGTTTGCTGGTGAAACGGTTTTGTTACACGGTAGTGATGCCTGACCTGTAGTGAGTTAAACACTGCAAACATGTACTGGAAAAGCAGGGAGTGGTCGTTCACTGCCAGAACCCAAAGATCCACGATATGCCCAGGATGGGCAAGAGTACCGCCACCGCTTTAGTCGTAAGCCTAGAAAGACAATCACACATATGAAAGAAAGCAAAACGCACGATGGCTGATCCTACAATTACGATGGCAGATAAAACTCACTTAACAGAGTTGGCGTCTCCGTGAACTTGTAGTTTCAGCACTGATCCTGGATATGATCCGTGTCACAGCTAATCAAAATGCCAATGTTCACCTGGATGGCAGAGATTACAACATTAAAAGTGTTCCTGTCATGCTCATCTAATGTAGTGCATTAAACACACCTTATTAACAGCTGCTTACCATTGAACAAACAGAGCAGGGGCCACAAAAGCCCAAATCGCCCCATTCTGGAGAGACAGCCGCAACTGAGAAATAAAACAAGATGGAGAAATGACGCAAGACAGGTCATCTTTTCTCCTCAATGTGGATTTTGCTATGACCCATGGTAAATTACTTGCCAGCTCCCCATAGCTGTTTAGTGAGGAGGTTATAGCACACGCACATATGACCAAAGGACATCCTGAGTAAAGACGTGAACAGTTTTAGAGGAAAGTTTCATTTGCAGCAATTTCAACAGTGATAGCAGTGCGCCTGAAATCCTATACTTAATTGAAAAGTACTTCAAACTACATTTCTTTGTAATTCAGGTATAATTATTATAAACAGACTATTAACAAAATTTTAATAAGTAATTTGGCACATTGTAGGATCATTTTAATGAGCTGCAAAAAATATAATTTGGTTAAAAATAGTGACATGCAAATATACACACTAATAAATTGTTAACACATATGATTTATAATTTATTAAATAATGTTACTGTAATTTTAATTTTTTAAACTGCTACTTTAATAAATATTGATAATGAAAAGAAATATTTACCTAATTAGTATATTAGAATTATTTCTAAAGGATCGTGTGACACTGAAGACTGGAGAAATGATGGTGAAATCCAGCTTTGCCAAGACAGGAAGATACTACATTTTAAAATAAATTAAAATAGAAACAGCTATTTTATTTTAAATTGTAATAATAATTCATAATATAACTATATTATATAATATAAAGAGTATACTATAATATATAGTATAAAGAGTTAATAAATTAGCAGTGTTGTCAAATCCCTCTCTACCTACCATATGTTTTTGTTTTATATGAAAGAGGTGCTAAAAGACAAATGTTTGTGGGGAAAAAACCTGGAACGGTATTGGAGCTAAAAATACCTTTTGTAAAACTAGTGCAGAAATGTTCAGATTTTGTCGTAGGTATAAAATAAGAACTTTTGGACTGTAGCGGCTGTTTGGTGCCACCATAATAAAGAGCAGCCTGGCCGTGCCGAAGGCTTTTAGAAAGGGAGTAGACTTCAGTCTGAAGTAATGACTTAAGTTTAACAAAGCCTGTTTTCTTCATCCACATTGAGCCTATCACCCGTGTCACTATGGATACAACTAAAATGTCTTTTATTCAACACTTTATCATATGTAATAATGGAAACACCTTTGGTTATCATGATGCCAACTTGCACATACTAATAAAAGTGTATATTGATTTACTTCAAGGCCCCTTGTAGCTCTGGGCCCAATGTCATTTTATGTGAGGAAAAAAAGCAGATTATAAACTGTTCTCAAAGAGCGAGAGAGCACATGTTGTTTATTATCCATATGCACATTTGAGATAGGTCAATTAATAACAGTGACGGCATCTTTAGCGATGACCCAATTGAAGATTTAATGTTCTTTAATCTACTGACATGTCAGACCAGACTGTAGTGCACAAATGTCTTGTTTTCCTCCCCCTTTTCAACAACACTGCCACAATCAATGATGGCTGAGGGAGGTGCCTGATCTCTCTCTAATGCCTGCCATGGGACAACCTCATTTGACTCTCTTGGGTTTGTGCATTATTCTGAATCGGGTCATTAAGGCAAATGAAAAACTGATCTGATGTTTCTTCTCAGCATGTGATGATTTGTAAGTGCAAGCTTGTCTGTGTGGATGAAGTGTGTAGTTTATATGAATGTGTATGTATACAAGGGACAGATTACACTAAAAAGTGGCACTGAAAAATCTACAAGTGATGGAAATGTGTGTACTGTCATGAATCAGTGATGCCATAGAGTGCCAATAAAGTATGGCAGATGTTGGAGATCTGCTGCTTTTCTCCACACATAGCGCTCAGAACCTGTAAGATGTACTCGCCCCATCCGATGGCATAGTAATAAAAGTGCTTGCTGTCCTCTGAGCCGAACACCCTTGATCACGCATGCTGTAGAGATGTAGCCCTTCCACCAGCATCCAGGCGAACGCACACAGGAAGAAGAAATGCAGCAATACGGCCATGATCTTACACGGGAGCTGGGAGAGAGAGGACAGTTTCATTTGCTGCGGCCTTTCAGATCAGGACAAGCGTCTAGACAAATGCACTGTACCGAAAACGGATCTATTTTGTTCATCTTAGCTAATCTAACACATGTTGTTAAAATAAACATAAGGATGACAGAGTGATTGAGCTCCGTGATCTCAACACTGACATTACCATAGCAAGATTTCAGCCAAGTGCTCAGACAGAGGAGGCACAATCAAATTAACGGAGTATCAAATGAATCTGTCCGTAATGCCTGGAGGCATGTTAGGAGATTAGTGGAGTCATCGGCTTCTTTTCACCTTATTAGATTTCTTTATGTAAAGACAACATGCTGGTTCTGGATATTGATGATGATACGATAATCACCATAGACAACAAACACGATTAAACACAATCACGCATTGTAAATGAGATGTCGATTTAATTCAAACATTTTCGTAAGCGAGCTTCTTCCAACAATATTTGTTTGGATACTCTCATTTTTATTTGAGTTAATACATTTTTATTCACTGCAGTTTTTAGAGCAGAACTGCACTCTACAGTGACCGCAGTAGATCACACCACAACGAAATTGCCACGACCAACACTAATTTGTGCTTTTTCCATTGTGTTTTGCCTTTTTTCAATTGTGTTGTGCTAATTTCATTGTGTTGTGGATTGTTTTCACTGTGTTTTTAATTGTTAGCAAGGAGCTGTGACTTTTTTTCCGTTGTGTTGTGCTAATTTTGTTGTTGTGGGAGATTTTGTGCACTACTGGGGCCACCATAATCTTAACAAGGATGACTTAATCAGGGTTTTTATCATTAACTAAAGCTACGTCCACACGAAGCCAGAGCTTTTCCCTATCCAATCTTTTTTTTCCCTCCACTATCCCAAAACTCTTTGCTCTTCGCTCTTCCCAAAATGAATGAATGAATTTTTTTTTGTTAATTATCACTTTTGAACTAAAGCATTAAAATAAAGTTTAATGATTATTATTATTAGAATTATTAAGATATTAAAGTAATCTAAATGTAAATTCTAAAAAAAACTAAAACAAACAAAAATACATGAAATCAAATTTCTTTTAATTTTCCCCTATACAACTACTATATGTAATTGAAGAATATACAGTTCTTATAATTACGTTATCTGTTATTGTGTTGGACAATGGATGGCCTTTGAGTCAAAACGGCTGAATTAAGATGAACCCGTGAGAGAGCGTTAGATGGACTCACCGTGCTGGGACTGAAGCGGAAACTGATGAGCAGAAGGATCTGAGCGACTAAGATTGCAAATGCCAAGTTTGCATGAATATGGTAACGCTGATTACGGATGGTGCTAACCGACCTGTAAATACAGAAAAAAAATAATAATAATAATAGTAATGATGCAAAAACATTAAAAGCTTTTAGTGTTCAATTAATTGAAATGGCAAATTACTATATTTTAATAAATCAAAAAGAAAATAAGAAGTTTAGCGATGTGAATAAAACATTTTTGACCATGTTTAAACAGTAGATTAAAATCATGCATGCTCACAGAGCATTGTGGGATACTTACGACAGGACGGCAAAGGTGACCAGTGTAATTGCCAGGCAGAAAATAGAGATAGAGCAGCCGATGTAGCTAATGGTGGACAGCGCCACCTTGTGGGCCTTTGAGAGCTGAGGTGGAGACAAACATGAAAGCACAGGCAATGAGATGATGAAAATGTCTGAAGTTAGTCTAGTGTACAGCACTGAAGGGGGTTAAAGGCGTTGACAAATCCACGATGTTTCTATAAATAAGAAACACTGAATACCACAGCAAACAGTCCACTGATTGTAAAGTCAAAGGTTATCAGTGACCCGCTACATAGGGATTGAGGTTTGCATAATATTAAATGACTTGGTAATTTCAAGAACACTTCATCAGAACAAACCTGCATGAGTCTGACAATCAATCAAGTCAATTCTTGGAACAAGCTTATTTATTTATTCTTTCATAAAGGGAAATATCTATTCACAGACATGGTAGATTGACGTTTAAAAAAAGATAAAGAACACTAAGAGTCCCAGTCTTGCTTTATGCACACAACTATCTCTGTATTAAGTCGCTATACACATTAATCCTCAATATTTATCTTTTCTGGAAGCTGTTATACACTTCTGTTAAATTATTTGAGTCAATAATAAAAATTAAGGAAATGTAATATTTTTATTCACAAACAATGCATTAAACTGAACAAAAAGTGACAAAAAAGACATTTAATATGCAAGATTCAAATTGAAAAGATTTTTGAACATTCAATTCAACAAAGAGTCCTGAAAAAAATGTTCTGAAGTTTTAATAAAAACACAAATAATTTCAACTTTGAAATGAGCATATTGGATTATGGTTTCTAAAGGATCATGTGACACTGAAGACTGGAGTAATGGTGCTGAAAATTCTGCTTTGCCATCACAAGAACAAATTACATTATGAAATAATTATAATAGAAAAAAAGTTATTTTAAATGGTAGTATTATTTCACAGTATTACTGTTTTTACTGGTTTTTGATCAAATAAATGCAGCCTTGGTGAATAATCAATCCAAAAATATTACTACTAAAACATCTGCTGAATTCACGGCTTGGCCAGTTTAATATGTGGTTTTAAAAACTGGTTGTTTCATAAATGATACAAAAAACATGCTTCTATAAGCAGATAGAGAGTGTAAAATGGTGCTAAAAAATGTATCACTGTTTTTGGCGCAAAAACCCTCAACTAACACCACAGGTGGAAAGATTTCCATGCATCTGTTGGTAAAGAGCGAACAGATTTATTCCTGAACATCCGTCAGGATATAGAGCTGTATTGTTTCAGCTCCTCTGACCCAGTGCCAGTAATTGGTACTCAGTGTTGCGTCTGCACATAGAACCATCCTCAGTTGTTTTCCCCCATAATTCTATTTCCGTGCGTGGGTTCGATCGTACATTAACTCCGTTTCCTGCCTTGTGATTATCGTGGGCCCAGAATATCGAAGATCTGCGGAGTGGTGGAGAAAGCACGATCTCCTCCAGGCTTGAAGTATTGAGGTGAGGCCGCTAATTGAGGCCCACGCAGAGGCGCATATTCACATCAAAGCTCCAGAGGAGATGATTATATGACTGAGCGAGGACAGATTTCCCCAACAAACACATGCAGATGACAGATGCAGAAGAGCCAAGCTGCACCTGGGTGCCTCGGTTTGGCTTGTGCACAGATCTCGAAATGGCAATCTGCCTTCGTGTGAAGCAATATGTCTCTCATCTTCACAAACATGTCCCTACTTTGCGAGTAGTTGTTGCTGACAGGGTCTTTAGTCTGAGTTAAATTCGCTCTTCAGCTCTCTTTAAATAAATCAACAGGACAAGGGTTACCAAAATATCAAGCTGTGCCTGTCGTTCAGTATTTCAAAGGCAGATGTTATTTACAAGTTTTCTCTGACAAATGACAATCCATCTGTCCGCCCAAAAAGAGCCCACAATCTTCAACCCGCACTGGCGGGCTGTGACTAGCGGCCTCTCTCGAGATGCTTTCACACACAACGACGGGTTTCGAATGAACTTGAAACAAAATCTAGCACGTCGCCCTTGGAGAAGTGTCTTAACTACATCCAAATTGTCTTCTCGCTTAAAGCTCTGCTGCTGATTTACTGAAAGTCTCAGCCAATCAAAACCTCAAGCCCTGCATGTTGTTGGCTCACTGAAGACGAGAAACACAGTGAACATCGCATTCATCGCAGTGCCTTGGTGTTTTCCGAGATCCTTGCTGGGAAATGACCTACAAGCTCAGTCAAGGAAACTTGAGAAATTCCACTAACGTCAGGGTTCACGGGCAGTTATATTATATATGCATATGTCTTGACATATACGGCTTAGATAAGCTTAGCAAGTCAGACCGAATGAGTAAATAAGTAGTTTTTTGAAGTTGCAGTATGGGGCCTTGTAAAGTTAAACCATTCCCCTCATCAGAAAAAAACAAAACAAAAGAAACATGGTACAATTTTAAATAAATATATTTACATACTTTTATTCAACTGAGATGCCTTGAGATGCTGTGTTCACACCAAACGCGAATAGAGCATCAAATTCGCATCTACTGCGTCTAGTTTGCCGCTTGAACATTTTGAGTGCATTCGTGCGGCTAGAAATAGCGAAATAGACGTGCGTAGAAAGCAAAAGTTTGAAGTGAAATTGACGCACGTCTGAGTCGAAATCCGCTTCTTGTGGGAGGGGCAAGTGCTAGCAGTTGTCTGTTTTCAAGATGGCTGATGTTGATTGAGCACTCGGGTCTTTTCCACTTTTTCCTGCACATGTCCTCTAAATAAACGCATTATCTTATTAGCGAAAAGTAGCTGTAGGCTATATTAGGGGGAAAATAGTTGTAAAAAAACAGCGGGAAGGCCGCGGGTCGATAAACATGTACGTGACTTAAAAGTTAAATGTGTATTTACAACACACTCTTCCAAGCGAGGTCCTTTTTATTCCTGAAATATAAACTTGTGTGTGATACTTGTGTCATAAAGCTCCGGTTGACTGCTCACCGAAAACATCAGTCGGTTCCTCCATGTTGAATGAGTGACTTCTAGCAGGCTCCTGATTGGTTAACACGGCGCGAATTGACGCCAAAGTTAAAATTTTTCAACTCGGGGCGGCAGACGCGAATTTGCGTCAAACACATATATGCACAAAAGCACAATTCACGCGTAACGCACCTATAGTGCATGACGCTCAATTCACGTCATTCGCGCAAACTAGACGCTCGAATGAGGGGAATTCGCGTCTTCCGCGCCTCGCTAAAGGCCTCATTTGCGTCGCGAGACCTCCAGACATGCGTAAACGCGCCTTTGCATTGACTTTACATTGAAATCATTCGCACCAGACACTCTCTTCGTGTTTGGTGTGAACACAGCATTAAACTGACGTAAAGTGACAGTGATTACTATGGTTACAAAAGGTTTCTATTTCAAATAAATATTATTATGCAAAAAAAAAAGAAAAAGGTGAATATGTAGAGATGTCAATGTCTGCTTGTGCATATCTCTGTGGGAGGATTCAGTTCAGAAATAAGTTGCATTCTTTCATTTAAAATGAGACACTAGATTGAATGCATTCTTGCATTCATAACAGATGGAATGGAGAAAATCACAGAGGTCTCAAATATTTTTATATGTTTATGCTGAATGCTTGTTTTTTTTTATCTAAAAAGGGGGCTCGTGGTGAAACTCTGGAGAATCAATAATAATGAAAGCAACTAAATAGAAAAAATAAAGCAGTAAAATGTGTTATTCCTAACAATGTAATTTGCAAAACTTAAAAAAAAAAGAAAAAAAAAAGATGGTCTCAATGGTCTGGAGTCGATAAGATTTGTCTAGTCTAACAGGACAGCATTTATTTGAAATAGTAACATAATTGTCTTTACTGTCACACTAATTAATTTAATGTTCCAACGAGGATGTAGAAAGAATTGTGCAAAACCTAAAACCACACACAATGAGCTGCAAAGTTCTTAAATTATTTGAATCAATTTAATATTTTGCCAAAGCAAGCAAGACTAATGGTAATCCATCTATAGCAAAAACTAAATCTAGCACCAGATAGAGCAACACTGAGAATGCCTCACCTCCAAGGGAACCACTTGCATAAGGATGGCGAAGTTTGTCAGATGGTTACACAAGCAAATAGAGAAGGACAGGTTTCCATCAGCCCTCACACAGCCCTCATTGGACCACACGCCATCCTTGGAGCTGAAACACACACATACATACAGGTTTAATTGAGCATTACAGTTGCTGGAGTTATTCATTGTTTGTATTGAAATCATACACATTCACACCCTCACCCAGCGTTAATGCAATTACCAGCGAGTTATTAATCAAATCAGATCTAAACTAAATCAAAACTAACCCAAGACCCCATTAATCTCAGTGAGAGCAAATATTCCAGCTTCATCATTCCATTACAGATGCAGTCATTTATTAAATGCCCACATGGGAGAAAGAGTGAACGAGCATGAAAAAGAATGACAGAGAGAGAGAGAAGACAAAAAAGTCTCAATCCAATTCAAACATGCTCCATTTCAAATTATTCACATTTTTTTACAAGATCCTAAGAATTGGCTTCGTTTATTGGCTTTAAGTGATTTTTTCGGGTATAACTATTACGGTATAAAATTGCTTTTTTATTAAAAACAGACTTTCATAATTTCTAAATGACATGGCTGAACGATGAATTGGAAGAAAAAGCCTGAAAGTAAAATGACAAGACTGCAAATTCGGTTCTTTAAATAGTCACAATCAAAATGATTAAATTGCTGGATATCACGAAGTACTGTATTGTGCTAAATGTTATAAATGTAACCTGTTTCTGGCCCTTACATAAGTAATGGGATAAAAGTGGGACATAAATATAACACACATTGATATATTAAAGCACTTCCTGACAAGCTTTAACAGGAAATGTGAAAATGAGACACTTAAAAAGACAGATGGAGAGAGATAGATGGGAGAGAGAGAATATACAGGAAGGACTGCAGCAATCTCTGAAGGATGAAAGTTGGGAAACACCCAAAGAGGTACATAAAAGTGAAAGATATCATAAAAAGATCAAAAAATGTAAACATGAGCCTCATGTTGTAATTTAAAAAAAACAGAAACAGTATGTAAAAAGATACCATAAAACTGTTAATTGAATAAGGCTTTCATATTAAATACTGTTAAAACAATGTTTTCATTAGATTTTCTGGTAAAAATAAATAAAAATACTTCATAATTTACAGTAAAAAAAAATAATCTCTAAAGTCACTATTGCATTTGGCTTGATATTTTATTTAAGTACATATTATTTAAATTAAATATTGCTATTTGTTATTATGGTGGTTGTCAGTATATATTTTAAAGTACACAACAGATTATAATAGTTCAAGAAAGGTGCAACCTATTAAAAACGGCAAAACAGCAACCTATAATCCCTGTTAAGTTACAGAGGTACAAATACATAATTGTAAATATGAAATCAACATTTGTGTGCATACATACAAACTGTATTTGAAGCTGTGAGACCCACCTGTAGTCCAGGAAGGCGCAGTACAGGAACACTTTGTTACTTTGGTTTAAGGCCTGGAGTTGCTGTTCTTTACTCTGAAAGACAGGGAACAACAGAGTTAAGAAGGAGACATCACAGCTGCTATGTCATAACACAGTAACATCCTTCTCAGACTCTCTCAGTCTGAAATATGCACTCATAAGTGTTGCAGTATCAGTGGTTCAATATTGCTAAATATATGAATAGGTGACATTTCAAAAGATACACACATACACAGTTCTTTCAAATAAATATATACACTCAGAAACAAGAACACTTTTCATCTCTTTTCAATAGTCAGACTTTCCAAACATCTATGACATGACTATATCGGGATGGAGTAAAGAACAGACCCACATCCCAGACAGGAATGGAAACAAGCTGGTAGAGTAGATGAATTATGTTTCGGAAACTACCTCCAGGACATCATCCAGTCGAACTGGAGGTTATTTAAGAGAGGAAAGTGTTGAGAGGATCGGAAGAACATACTAACCCTGAACCTTCCAAATTTGAACCAGTTGTGTTTGACAGCACATAGAAATAAAGATAACTTTACACTCAGGATGACAAGTGAAATTTAGTCCGTTTCTGATGCAGTTTTATTTAGGTATTATTGATAAGCTAAAATTATAGTTTTTATACATTTATTAATTTGATTTATTTATATTTTGTGGTTTTATTTGAATTATTGTTAAAGTTATTATTGTTAAAGTTATTATTGGTAATTTTGTTTTGTGTTGTTATTTTTATAAATTATTGTGCTTGTTTTAAAATATATGTATATTGTTTTTATTATTATTTTTTTCTTTAGGTTACATTTTTTGTTTATTCTAGTACATGAAGCAAGAAAATAACAAATGTTGTGTTGACAACTATATAGTGGCAATAAGTTTAAGTTTTAAAATATATATTTTTTTAATTTAATTTATTTTAATTTAATATTTAATTTTAATTTAAGTTGTAAATATAATAACTCTGACTGATGGGACTCTTAACAGTCACAGCTAATTATTTGGTTAGAATAAAAATAGTTTGTAGCATGATCCAAACCTCTATTGCCTGCACATGTCTATGAACTGAGCATGTTAATGAATTTAAGAAAATGGTTTAACTAATAGAACGGTGGTTTAACTGAAAGTGGTAAAGAGTGTTGTTGCCTGAAGGTAACAGAATAAAATATTAACATCTAAAAGGTAAGAACAGAGTCACTGAGTTAACTGCAAGGGGTGTTAGGAGATACAAAAATGTAAATTAAATTCATGCACACTTAGTATTTTTACATGTAAGGGAAACAAACAGAAAAACAGACAATAAATACAAATTAATATATATTTTAAAATAATGATTTTAAGATAAACTAAAACATAAATTATCATCCTAATACATAATTAATAAGTGGAGATTGAAAAAATCCACAACAACAACAACAACAAAAACACCAAATCATTAATTTCTAAGTAAAATGTTGTGGTCTGTTCTGTGCCAGAATACAATATTCCACAAGCCAAAAGTCTAAGTCTAAGTGTGAGTAGATGGAAAGTTTGAGCCATACTGACAGGGATAAGAAAGACAGGCTGTGCGATGAGATGAGAGGAGCAGCTATGGGTGCGGTTCTCCTCTGTGCTCCCCAAAGTTTCTCACTTTCACTCGCTTTTGCTTCTCTTTCAGTCTACAGCCATCCCACTCTCTCTCTCTCTCTCTCTCTCTCTAGGCCACAATCTCATTACTAAAAAAGCAGGTCATTTTTTCAGCTCTTTCTCTCTCACCAGTCAAATGAACACAGATGGGGTTGGCTTGGTGTTTGTGGCTCCCCCCTGCCCCGCAGCACTCTGCACTTGCCAGAGAAGTGTGAAAGCACTCCAACACTTTATTAACAACAAAGGGCTTGCAAAAGAGCACGCAGTATTGGAGGAGCTCCCTTTCAATACAGAGAGAGCAAAATTACACTTAAAATACACGCAAAAACTCTGGTAGGTGATTAAGCAAAAGCTTTTATGAGAAAACTAACCACAATCTTGTACAGGTTTGGAAGCAGTCCTTGGGTTATAACTTTTATAGCCACTGAGAACTGTACTCTTTGCAGGGGTTAAACGTTGGCTAGATGTTACGTAACCTTCGTTTTTGGGGGGTGCTTGAGGTATTTAACAGCTGCTATGACATCATTCTCACCGGCCTATCAGATGGCAGCAGGTTGTGTAACCAAACATCAGGTCTATTCAGAGAGCCTGAGTGACATGTGTTCATAATTAAGCAGAAAACACTCGTCCCTGTCATGCTGATGGAATGGTTTACTCTGCCAACTGGTGTGTCAGTTTCTCTCCTGATGGGACGATGCGTAATTCCAAGAGTATGTGATCCTCTATATTGTCGCTCAGAGGAATGCGGAGAATGGCAATAATGTGAATATGAATTCAACATTCTGGATGAAACGAACGGTTTTCGACAACAATCGAGGATCGTAAGGCATGTAAGCTGGGTTGAGCCCTGCGGATTTGGTTTAATATGGCTGAAATTTTTCTAAATCACCAAAAGTCACAACAATTGAGTAAAATAGTTTCTCATTTAGCCCGCCTCTCATCTCTTTTGTCAAAATATGAGACTTCTTCCACCAGAATGTGCCAGAAGTTAATAGGAAACAACCTCACAGCTTTGCTCTACTTGGGTCTTTTTCAAAGTTCCCCTGAAAGCTTCACGTGGGTGCCAAACTTCCTCACACTTCACACCCGAGTGAGTGATCTCTTCATCCGCGTCACTGTTTGTTGGGGACTGTTTGAGGGTGGGAGGTGCACAGATGTGTTGGCTGTAACATCACAACATGGCAAAGGCTTAGGTCATGAATATTATTTAGTACAAGCACATGTGATTTAACAAAGATAATTAACAACCCTATCATTAACACTACCAATGAAAAAAAATAATTTGCTCAAATGTGTAATGTTCGCCTCAATTATGTCTTCCACACAAGTTGTAAAAATGTCAACTCCAGAAGAAAATTCACATGATGCATTGTCGGGCAAGCCAATCAGCGAAGAGCTTATTGACATGTCCAGTTTGACACACGTCCGGGTGTATCAGATAAAAAAGAAAAAAAAAAGTATTTGTGTGAGTGATGCGAAAAACATTCTGCAAGAAATCTAGAGCAAGTAATGCAATGCAAATATTTGCTTCGCTTTTAGTGTGCATTTAGAGTGTATGTATTCACAGGTATTCTCAGGATCCTTTGATGAACATAAAGTTAAAAAAAGCGTTTATGTCAAATTAGAAATATAGCTAAACATTATACTGTAAATGTCTTTAGTATTACTTTTAATTCTTTCAATGTATTGCTGAATAAAAGTATTAATATCTTCTTAAAAAATCGTACTGATCCCAAACTGTGTTGTATAATATGTATTAATATTATCAGAAATATTCTAGCAGCACATAGTACAAATTCATATTTAAATATTTTAATAAATAACTGAAACAACAACTCATTGGATATATTTTTTTAAATAAAGCTAGTAGTCTTGCAGACCTATTCAAGCACAATAAACTATCATTGAATATGATTTGAATTAATTTGACCTGCCACTTTCAGAACATTTCAGCTTTAAATATGAGAGTTTTAGGGTCTCATGCTCTAACGTATAACTTAGATACATATTTTAACTTAGGCCTACATATCATCACAGTTTACAACTTTACCTTAAAAAGACAATAGAGATCGCTAACACATGTGACCAACTGGGTGGCAACATCATCAGAACGCAAAGAATTATGGGTATGTTTGGCCAGTAAACATGGTCTGGCATAGGAGGCTAGTGTTCTGGCATGAAAATAATGAAAAATTAGCGTGAAAAACAGAATATAATCCTTCAAAATGCAGCGGGCTAAAGAAAACATTTTCGGGCCATACCGCCTAAAACTAAATCCTAATGCAAAGAAGAGATATGACGAGAAAATAAAGAGAATCAAAGGACTCGATCCTTACGAGCAGAGCGACTGGTCAAGGTAACACCCTCCAGCCCAAAAGAAGGGCATGTGAAAAGGCTGTGTTGTAGTGATTTTACAGATAGCCTGAAGAGCTTGTTGACATGTTTGCTTGCGAGAATCAGAACTGTCCTATACAACATACATACATACATATGTCCCCATACAATACACTACCGTTCATTTAGACTGCGTGGGACTCGGTAGCGCACCAGCCAGAGAAGAGTCATGTGTCTGTGACTTATCACCCACAACCTACCTCATACACTTCCAGTTTCTCATCATTTATATCGACTCTTTATAAATGTAATTATATTCATCTAAATGTATTTACATGTTAAATATGTAAAGAAACTGAAATGAAGTGTCTTGGCCTCCTTACCGCTGCTATCCACGCCATTCGTCGCCTTTTTGTCACCTCTGAAACATGGCTTGTACTATTATTTTTCCACGCTGGAAAACGATAAAAGGATATTCCGTTCTTAAGCTTTATGCCACTTCTATCGTGAGAACGACTATTGCAGTTTATAACACAGCAAGTAGACTGCATCTTGAAGACTGCAATCTCCCTCCATGAAAATAAGTCTGGCGCCTAATGTTTGTGCCGCGGATTCCCAAAATGCTTTGCGTTCACCACTGGGAATACGTCATGATGACAACACATTATCGATCTCTATAGCAGTGGGTATCTGAAGAGCCGAAAAAAAAGTGGGAGTACTGTGTCTATACTTTTGGGACATTACCCTTGATGCCTGACTTTTATGACTAAACCACTGACTAACTGAAGGAAATACTGAGCGCTTGCAATACAATGAAGTCTATATTTCATTTATGCATCACAAGCCTACAGAATTTCCCAAGTGTTAAAAGAGCAGTTAAATAGTGGTCTGTTCTCTCAAAAAGCAGCCAAAAAGCTGTTCAAATGTCTCATATGTTACATAACAATTCTTCTGGATCAATACAATTATATTAGGTAAGTAAAATAAATTTTACTTAAGTAAATACTTGAGTTTGTCATAAGAGTTTTGATGGACTGTGCCCTTTAAATACATCTTATTCGCATAATGTCTCTCTTTCTCTCTCACACACATACGTAAGAGTACATGTTGGGAATGGCCTGCTAAACATCTCCTCACACATTCTCCTGATTGAGACCAAACCCTGTTACACACAAGATGAAATCTGCTGCCATTGGTTTCTTGAGGTATGCTGGTTAATGGCACTGCACATGGGTATATTTAAAGAACTGCTCAATCTAAATAAAGCCTGGCTGGGCTAAATTTAAGAACACAGAGGCGTGTAGACCAAGCTTAACACAGAAGATAAATGGTGAAATGTAAATGTAGGTTTTCGGTCTCTCCCGTTCTATTCACAGGCTCTGTAATTACAAAGTCTATGGACAGGCTGGGCTGTAATTTAGAGCAGCTGCTTCTTTAGACAAAGACTAATGTACTTGCAAAGTCAATGAAAATGTAGAACCCTGTTCCATCAAAAACCTGGAAATGAGAAAGGAGCAGGAAATATCGCAAGCCAGATCTGAACTAGTGTTACCCAAGTAAGCCTGAATGACTGTGTAGGAGTGCTGACCATAAACTTTAATCTGATTCTCACAAAATCACAATCAGGCCCATGTCTCAAAACTACATTTATCATCAATATATGCCACTGTGATCACTTTAAACTGGCTGTTCTTGATCACGGCCAGATCACGTGAAAAGTTCCTGTCCACAAACAATGACATTTGTGCATAAACAGAGATATAAAACAATTGTGTTGACAGTGTTGTTTTGACCATCTATCTCACTTATGAATAACTTCCTCTACAAAATGTTTAATCATAATGGATTTAGGTCAATTAAAAACTAAAACTCTCGGGATTTCAAGTAGTGGGTCTTGCATTAGAATCATTAGCATGAAAAACACTTAGAGAGCGTGCTCATTTTAAAAGTAAAAATAAGTGCATGCGTGTTTTTATAAATATCCCTACATTCATGCGGTGAGACTCGGCTGACGTTGGTGAGACTGAGGTGGCATAACATCTGCCTAGGAGCTGTGCGTGGTCAGAGGAGAAACCCAGAGAGGTGTTCAGGGGGTCAGCCAGTTGTCGGACGTCCTCCAGATCTCTGGAAAAAGCTAGGAAATGGTTGAAGCCTCTGTGGAGCCCTTAAACCAGGATCCAGTCAAGGCTAAATATGAAGTGGAATGTGCTCAGGTGATCATGTGGGGATGTTTTAAGAGCTTAGTGGTATTTCTATCATAACGTTAAAGAAAACACAAGCTTGCTGGAGGATTTGGTCACTGCAAATCATTATATGAGAGAAGTCTAAAGATAAAACTGTTAGAGGACCAAGGCAAGGCAGAACTAACAGTTTAAAGGCTAAACTTGCAGGCACTTTAGAGTACAAGAAATAAAGAGAGAGATATAAGAAGAGGGAGAAAAGGAGGACATACAATCCGCAGCCGTTGGCTACAACAGAATCGCTTGAGCCAGACCATCTGCTATATATTATAACAATTCTTCTGAGAAAGCATGAGAGAGGGAGGGGAAATAAAGAGAGGGGGACGTCAGACCAACTCAAAGACATATTCGAGGGAAAAACTGAGTGAGTGAGCCAATGAATGAGAAGCTGAGTGATAGAGTGAATCTATGACTGAGTGCTTGAATAGATGAGTGGCTAATCAGTCAGGGATTGATTAAGTAGGTGAATAAAGGTGAGACTGAATCAAGGAATCAGCGAGTAAATCAATGAGTGAGCAAAAGAGTGATTTCCACAAGGAGCACAGCTGTTTTAAACATTTATAATAATAATAATACATTACACTGATAATAATAATGTTTCTTGAGCACCAAGCAAGCTAATAGCTAGAATAGTATCTGAAGGACACCTTGGCAATTTAATCGCCATTGGCTAGTAAATATTTTAGTCTCTAAATAAAACCAAGTTTTTTTTGGAGGTAATGTGTAATGTAATAATGTTAAAACTAATTTTATTCAATTGGTATCAGAAAAAAGTATCGTTCAGGAACCGATATCAGAGTCAAGGATCTGTATCGATATGGGACATTTTTTTAACAACACCGAGCCCTATTGCAGAGTAGCTGAAAAGAGTCATAAGTTAGTATTAAATATTGTGTGAGTGAGGTAGTGTGGGAGCAGACTCTTAAGTGAGTGAGTTCAGACAGGAAGTGGGTGTGCGAGTTATAAAAAGTGTCTGGTGGTGAGCACTACTCATTATTGTACCTTTAAAAAACCCAAACTGTACTATGTAGAAAACAAAAGTCCTTGGTCATCAATCAAAATGTGTGTCAGACTTGGTGAGATTTTTTACAAGTTGTAATGTCTGTGTGAATCTGTGAACATATTTGAACCACAGCGGAAATATTTTTTAGACAAAAAACTGCTTGCGGTTCTGTAATTCACCCATAAATGTCTTTACTGGACACAAAACCACATTCACATGAACACAGCACAATGGATGATTACATTAATCCCGTCCAGGCTGCTTCATATACACGACGGATTTGGAGGTTCGTTGTATTACAATGAATAAACAGCCTCTAGTAACGTCTTTGGTTAGTGTAAACATATGAGTGCAAGCACACACTCACAGGTAGCGCAACAGACGTGCGCTCACACTCAGTATGTGTGGCGTCTCTGTTTCGTGTCCGCTCCACTCAAGCTTTATTAGGTTGTAAAGGCAGCGAGAGTTTGTCAGAAATCTTTTTTTAATCCTCTTGATTTCGACACTGAGAATCACCAGAATTCCTCATGAAATCACTCTTTCCATTTGTTCACCTCGTGCCATGTGATCCAGCAGTGAGAGGCCGGACAGGTGAGGAGTGGAGAGGGAAGAAAAGGAGAAGAGAGATGAGGTAATGAGGTAATTGCTTGATTGTTGCTGTCTTTATAGTTTAGTGATAGTTTTAATATTTTAGTGGCAGCACTTTAAAGTGTAAAACACATTGAGATACTATTTTGAGGGAAGTTGCATCTAAGACCCCGTCCATACAGAGACACTTTTAGCTGTATATGCATAAATTTTGTATCGTATAGGTGTTTCTTCCACACGGATCTGGCATTTAGGGAGAATGAAACCGTTATTTTTTTAAACCGTGTCCCAAAGTGGATAAATCTCAAAACGCCACCCCACGTCTTCTCGGACACAGACATTTCTTGAGATGAGGAGGGAAAAAAAGATTGGATAGGGAAATCTCTGGCTTTGTGGATGTAGCCTAAATTAATCTCTTTTAAATTTATGAACTTACTACAAGTTGGTTGTTAAACAATTAGCGTTACCAGGTCCATTGCCACACAACAAGCTATAGCCATCAAAGCACCTGTTTTATAACAAATCCAGCGCCTTGAACCATAAACTAGCATTAAATCAATAATTGTCTAACTTAATTAATGGCTGCATTAAGTGTTCATATATACTCTTAAACATTTGATAATTTTTTTTATCAAATAAATGCAGCCACGGTGAGCAAAGAATCTTTTTTTGTTTTAGAAGTATTTATAAGAAGAAACAAATTAAAAATAAATAAATGTACAGACCCCAAATTGCATGTTAGTGTTTACTGCAAAAGGAATGCAACTGAACAGTGTCTGTTGGACATGATTAAATGAATTATAAAGGGATTCCTTTAGTCCAAACAGTTGATGAAACTTCTCCTTGATCAGTTGAAAATATGTAGTGTAGTTCTACAGTGTAGTTCAAAGGCAACAAACCAACACAAGTCTTGCTCTGATCAGAGGGGAATTTACCGAGAAGCAGCGGGACCCTCGAAAGAAAAAAAAAAACACACAGACAACTTATAATCAATTCTCTAATGTTTAACCATTGTTGAATCATTCTACCTAACAAGACATTGGCTAAAACATGACACAGAGACCATTAACTTGTATAGTCTTATCACTGTAATCCATCACAGATGCAGTGACAGATTATTGATCTGATGATTCAGCTCACACACATTACCCATGAAACACTAGCCTGACACTAATGCCTCTGTGCTGGACAGTCCCACACACAGGAAGCCTGTGTCCCAGGATTAATTAGACCATCACTCAAACTATGACTAAAGGAAATGAAATAATATGTAGCAGCGACATGCAAAAAACAATGGAGGTCAATGGCTACTGTCAACTGTTTGGTTACCAACATTCTTCAAAATATCTTCTTTTGTGTTCAGCAGAGGAATGGAAGTCATAAAAGGTTTGGAACAAGTGGAGAGGGGGAGTAAATGATGACAAATATTTGGGTGAACTACCCCTTTAAGCATGTTTCTGGATTTACTCTTTTAGCAGGCTTCTTTCATTAAGCATAATGGTCTTTGTACAGAGACACATTTCCATCAACAAACATCACAGAAATAAACATCTCTCCCAAAACCATAAAAAGCCAGCAAAACAAACGTTAGTCTCTATAGTTACATTCATGCCAGCATGGTTTTGATTTGGAAGGCTCTAAGAATGCTTTAAAAAGAAACTACTGCTCATTAAAAAAATAAAAAATATTTGAGGGAATTACACAGTATATGAGTTTCAGTGTTAATTTTGACATGAAATTTTAATTTAGTTTTAGTCTTAGTCTTTTGACTATAATTCTTTTTAGTTTTAGTCAAGTTTTAGTCATCTGATTTGTTTTAATTTTAGTCTTATTTTAGTCGACTAAAATTGCTTGGTATTTTAGTCGACTAAAATTGCTTGGTATTTTAGTCGACTAAAATAAGACTAAAATCAATAACAGATTTACTAGACAATTTTTTACAGCTGGTATAGGAAACAAACTTAACCAAAATATATAAAACACAAATTCAACTTTATTTCAACACAACTGTGTCTTTATTTCGATTCAAAAGCTTTTATGCAGCAACAAACACTGTCATGATAATGTAAACAATAACTAGCTGCCAATTGACCATCAATAAAAGAAAAATAACGTTAGGTCCAGGACCTTAAAGCTTACAGCTGAGCTGAACAATAAGTGCATACATTTAAAGTAAATATTTAATAAGTTGGCAGCTAAGTGGATAAAAAAAGTAACAAGATTTTATAAGGTATTCATTTGTCTAGCAATATTGTATGTTTTAAATACTACAATATTGCTAGATTTGTATGTATAATGATAGGATGTGAACATTCATGTTTCACATGACTAATATAGAAATATTTGTGATATTGTCAACAAGTAGAACATTATAAAATATACTAAACATTAGTATTAATCAAATGTATTTATCATGATATTACGTATTAGTATTGTGCTCGCATCTAATTTGAAGAAGGGGCTATTTTACAGTACTTTTCACTTCGTAATATTTAATGCTACAACATCTACGCACTGCACTATTCCAATTTTGCTTAGCTCAATAAACAAAAGAACATCGTTGTAAAATTACATTTGAGAAAATGTCTGGGTGGCTCGTTTGTAAATGTCTTTTCAAATTGGTTGTGTTCTTGCCACGAATGAGCGCTCTGCGTGCTTACACTTTGTTTTGTTTTGTTCGTCGTCAAACGTGAAGTGAGCTGTGGACATTTTGTCGCTCTTTTAGACAGTATGGACTTTAAGCAACAGCTGCGAATGGAACGGCTACAGCGACCGGAAGTTTGCCGTCACACCGCTGTAGCCAAGAACGTAAAAGTCACTAAGCAACGGTAAAACAGAACAGCGCAACGCAGCATTAATTCATTTATTGAGATCCAAAAAAATATATAATTTAAAAAAGCAAGAGAAGGATTGCTTTTGGCGTTAAATGACAATCTTTTGTCAGAAGAGGAGTTTTTAATATTGTATGATGTAAATAAGTCTAAAAACATGACATTTATTTACCTAACCTCTCACGTTGTAGCGACTCTGGCAAATCAGCTGTTCTCCCGTAGTAGACCGTTAAATTAGAACGTCACAAAGTAGCAGTTAAATTCGCGCAGGCGCAATACAACGCCAGAATGGCGTTGCCGTTCCACCAGAGGCTGTTGCTTAAAGTCCCTATCACCTCTTCGAATGCCGACTTCCCGGGAGCTCATAAAAACTGAAAACCTTCGCTTCACGTCTGAATAAGTCAGGCTCTGATTGGTTCTCTTCTCTCATGCAGTCTGTTCTGTTATGCCGGTTCTTTTGCTCATTCCTCGCATCTCTCCCGTCTGCTGATTTGATTTTCGTCACAGTCTATTTTCGTCTCGTCCTTTATTCGTTGACGATAATGTCAATCAATTTAGTCATAGTTTTAGTCTCCATCAGTGCCTTCTATTTTAGTTTTCGTTTCGTTTTCGTCGGCAAAAATATATTCGTGACGAAAATAATGACGAAAATATTTAGTCAACGAAATTAACACTGATGAGTTTCTTGTTTATTTAAAGAAAAAGTCATTGTTTAGCAGGGTTATTATGACAGACTGCAAAGGTTAGCAAATTTAATGTAATGGTCAAGAGCATAGTGAGCTGTCAAATGTGGGTTAGCTGATGAATAACGTGTGTAACGTGGTGTGTGAAATCCAATGCTACGGTGAACTCTAGCTGTTTTTTTTTTTTTTTACAGCAAATACTCTATAAAAAAAACATGCTGTATTGGTTAACTTGTCTACATGCCATCTGTATCCATTTTTGATGGGTTTCCCATGGAAATTTGGCAGACATATACATTCTCGACTGAGTCGTAGCATCTGCACACACACGCCAAATAAGCTCCTTGTTAAACCAAATCATCTTTCCCTCCTCAAAAGACCTCAAAGCTTAAGGTTCCAGCGTTCAGAACCACTTTTCTTTTGGCGCAAAGCTCTCAATGTTTCAGAGCTAAAAAAAAAAAAAAACAAGGGATGATGCAAACCAAAATGGATTTCCATGGTTAGTCCTGGCAGTTCTGAACTCTGGGGTTCTTGAGTAACACGGCTCACCGAAAGACAAAACCACAAACACAGCAGCAAAAAAAAAGTGGTCTTTGAAAGTTTTCCTCCAACATATTAAGAAGCATTTGTGTTCCATTTAAGAAATATAAAAGGATGATTCTGTTTAGACAAAAGGCTCAGAAGAAATCTATGTATCAATCAAACTTCAATGTTCGGGATACACCGTCACAGAAGGCCTGATATGTGTGGGGATACATTAGAAATCTCTAGTTTACCAAAAAATGAAAATGGTCATGAATTACTTACCCTTAAGTCATTCCAAACCCATATGACCTTTGTTCATATTTGGAACACAAATTAAGATGGAGAGCTTTCTGACCCTGCAGCAACACAAATGACACGTTCAAGGCCCAGAAAGGTATTAAGTACTAGGATATGACAGCATACATCTTGTTCAATCATTGTGTAGCGGCCCGCTGATTATTCTTATTCACATTATTGGCTAATATTACTGGTATAAATACTTGTTTATGTTAATGGTTTTAAAAATATATTTTCGGCCTGCCAGCATGTCAGTGAATTTAAACTAATGCTTGCATTTAGAGTATAGGTGTGTGTGTTATTTGAAGTGCCACTAATGTTATTTTATTTTATTTTTATGTTATATTATTGTTATTTTTTTCCCTGTGTTATCGACTTGGTATCGAGTATTGTGTATTTTTAGTGGTATCAGTACAGAGTACAACATTTTTGGTTTTGTGACATCGATAGTAAGGACATTGTTAAAATAGTCCATGTGACAATGACACCTGGGGTACGGTTGACCACTGGTGTCATTTAAGGACCATTTAAATCATGTCCTTACTACCTGTCTGGGCCTTGAATGTGGTAGTTGCATTGCTGTCTATACAGCATCAGAGACCTCTCAGATTTCATCTAAAATATCTTAATTTGTGTTTGAAGAAAAACAAAGGTCTGCAGGTTTGGAATGACATGAAGGTAAATAATTAATGACAGAATTTTCATTTTTTCAACTATCCCTTAAAATTATGGCTAAAATATTGAGACAGGTATGACTATAAAAAGTCAAAAACATTTATTCTTTTCTGTTGTTCATGTCTTCTCTTCTTGGGAAATGTACTTTCAGCAACCTGCTTGCTGCTGAATCTGCCAGGCCGGATTGGGTCATAAATATGAATTTATTATGTTAATTACATACACTGATTTGCTAAAGGCCAGATGTTGGTTGATGAGTGTGAGTGAATTTGTTCAGCTCACTGCTAAATGAAATGGTTGGTAGAATTTTCTGCTTGATCCTAAAGCAATTATTTTGCACTATTTTTCTTGGCACCTTCGTCAAACAAAATACAATTCTTTAAATATAATAATTTGCCAAACATACTAAATACACACAAGCACACACAAGCACCCACACTCCTGACTGAAAGCCAAAATCAACAAAATGAGGTAAGGATTGCTGTTCTCCTACCAGCTGATGCGTGAGGACGATCCGGATCAGCGGCTCAGTGGAAAGGTTGAATGACAGCGCAGGAGACGGTTCCACCTTCAGAGAAATAAGATGACTGGCCATCTGGATCTTATGATCTTTAAAATCCACTGCCTCATTTATCCTGCAGAGATGGACAGTCAGTTATTGTCTACCCTTCAACTACTGTACAAACTCTACATAATGAGCAAAGAAACTTATGCTAATGACAGCTATCTGCAAAAGAAACAAGTAATGGAAAAATTAAGATCACAATAATCATATCAAAACAGAAATAGAGAAAGATTGTGATTTTGTTTCTATAGAACATTTCACTAAATGAGGTAATTACTGACAGTTACATTTCTCAATAAAATTGCCTGTTTTTGCTTTGCCAATGAAAACAGTTTTAAACTAAGTCACAGCAGAATCAACTGTTGAGCATCTCAGAGCAACAGTAGTGGCGTTTGTTTTGTTCCTGCGTTAATCAATGTTTCTAAATGCATCTGTTGAGCTAATGACTCAGTGACTCACTTACTTGTTTCCTTAATGAATGAATCATGGTTTTTAAGTCAAGTTTATTTTTATAGCGCTTTATACAATAGAGATTGTTTCTAAGCAGCAGTAATACTCTTTCCACATACTGTGTTTCACCTATTATATTTAGGGTAATTGAGCAATTTTCACTCATTTCTTTGCTACATGAAAGCAGTGTTTTTGAACAAATCAGATGAATGAATGATTATAAAGAAAGTCTTTATCACCACCTACTTTCTAAAGACACACCAAAAATGCACAAACTGACAGTCTGTCTGGGACACTATATAGTTGACAGCACATATAACATTTGTATTTACTTAATTTTGGGTTCTCATTAATGTTTAAATGTCAACAAGAATTTACCCTGCATCATCTCTCATCCCTGCATCTGGTGGCCAGTTCAGTTACATAAAAAAGGCCAGCTGAGTTCCAGTGCTGTGCCAAAAAAAAATTAAATGAGATAAGTACTGATCATGGCCGTGTTAAGATTGAAAGAGAGTGTTATCAGCCAACTTAATGGCTGGGAGTATCAGACGCAGAGGCTCAGATGAGAGAGAACCAGAGTGATAAAGACATGCTCGCAAGAACATGATGTACAACCGGAAACACACTCACATACACACACACACTTTACCTTGTTTGTAGAGGGCTGATTTTTTTGTAGTAGTTGTGCATTTTGTGGTAGAAAAGTCCCACAATCGTGGTCTGAGCTGCAGGGGAAACATACATAAGTATTAACATTTGATCACACAGATGCATGTGTGTTTCGAAGAATGTGTTGGGCTACCGTTGAAATGCACAGAGAGGATAGACTCATTATCACAGACACTGCATGTACTCCTCTCACTGCACCTCTAATGGGAAAGATGTGTGTTCACACACACACACACATGCAAGTAGAGAGTGATGTGGGACCACCACTGGCGTAAGAGAGAAATGTTAACTCTACTTACATTTTTTTTAACCATTAAATGAATAACACACAGGGCCATTTGCCTTTGAGTTCAACTCTAGTATTCACATGAAAACACAATAATTGTTATCATAATTTGACTGAAGAATTTGTGTAAATAACCTTAATAACAGTAAAATAAAGTTGTGGACCATTGGAAATTGAAATATCATTTCATCAGGGTCTGAATTAGAGCCGCAAAATAAATAGTATTAATAACTTACATTATGATCGGGATCAAAGTATAATTTTTAGTATAAAAAAAGAGCAAGCAATTGTCCCACACAAAATAAATATTTATAATTAAAATATTATTTAAATCAATGTAATTTTTGTTTTGCTTTCAATAAATTTATCATGTGCTCTTCTGATTTTCTTTTTTTTTTCTATTTATCTATATTTATATTTTGTAAGTTATCTTCAACTAGTTTTTTATTTTTTTATTTCAATTCTAGTTTTAGTAATTTATAATAGAATTGTTTTGTTACTTTTTTAAGTTTTTCATCTAATATTAATATTTTGTTTCAGCTTCATTTGAACTACCAAAATAATTTTTTTGTGGTTTTAGTTTAAGTTAACAACAACATCAAAACAATGATTTTTGGTTCATTTTAATTTAAATCTGCTCGTGAAAAAAAACAACCTTGTTTGCAAAAAAAAAAAAAATGCTTGTTTGCACTTTTGGCTAGTGTGAAACATGCTGAGAACTGTTGTAACTTATTAGCGTTTTTACAGGTGTTAATGGACCGAATATGCAAGCTCACTGTGTCCCAACTAACTCCTCTGAGTTGGGCTTCAGATGAACTCTGGGCCAATAACCTCACAAACCAATGGGCAAAATCTCTCTACAAATGTTTTTATTAAGACTAAAAGAAACTTGGCCCAGCGGAAATACAAAGTGTTTCAATGCGTTCCTTCTCTTGTGGTCTTTAATTGGCGTATAAAAGCTCTGCTAGGTTCTGTTAATGAAGTGTACCATACGTCCGTCTGTACAGGAGAAGTGGTTCAGTGGCACATTAATGCCAGCGCTAGCGTTTATGTGCCATTTCTGATAATAGAGCTTTAATAGAATATTAAAACTGTTTATAATGAACAGAGCGGGGCTCAGATGCAGCACTGTGCCAGAGGAGCTGAGGGGAGCTGACCCCAAAACGCTGTCAAACAAACAAAACGTTTAATGCCCTCATAATTACCGCCACCACATGGGAAACATTGCAACACTCACTCTTCAACGATTGCTCGCATTTACACATAAAAAAGACGGCAAATGCAAACACTTTCTCTGTTTTTAATGAAACTCTCCTTGCGGGGCTTGTGTGATTGGCAGTTTTCATCAGAGAGCAGCAGGAAGTCATCAGAGTTGATTGCATTGTTCTCTTGAGCCATAAACAACAAATAAACAGACAACAAATAAATGTCCTTCATCCTCCTCTTATGAAAACAATGTGTTCTTTCACCCCAGCCTGAGGTGTCCAAGAGCAATGAGAAGTGTGCGCGCACGTTTACTCATAATCATAGTTTAAACTGGGTAGGAATGATTCAGAACAACAACCTTCTGTTCAAAAAAGAAAATATGATTGGCAGTTTGTTTAGCAATCCATCCAATTTCATATTTCTATGCTACAGTCCAGGTTTTGTTTGTTCCATTAGGCACATTATGGTTAAATTGTGGTTAAAAGAGTGGAAAAGCATTAAAGTTTGCTACTTTAAGCAAGATTTATCCCATTAGCTAGTGGCGGATGGCATAGGCGCACTGTTCGTCACAGGAAAACCTTCACTCTGGTACAGTGAAATCACCAATTAAAATAGGGCTGCACGATTATGACAAATATCATAATTGTCGATTATTCCCTTGAAATTGTAATTGTGATTATAAATCACGATTATCACAATTTACATTGAATGATGTTAATACCATTGTTTAATGCAACTGTACGGAGTATTTTAACATAAAAATAAACAAGCTGAAAACACACAAAAAAAAGTACAAATATGAATGGTTTTATAATGTTATACTAAAACTAAAAAAATGGAAAAACCCTTAAGATAGCATGTAGAAAAAAAGAAAGGATATCTAAAGCATGCAGAATAACACAACTGAACTTTGAAAGATTCATTGCCACTTTGAACGATTGAACGATATGGCATCCATAATTAATATCGTGATTAGAAATTTGATTAATTGTGCAGTCTTAGATCTTGGGTCTAATTTATAAACATTGCATATGCACAAAATGGTCTCCGGTTTGAATAGGACCAGTGATAATAGTTTGCTGTACAACCTCATCTGCACGGAGATGTTGATGTCACGTGAAGGCATCTCTTTCAACATTCAGAAAAATACCACTGTATTTGAAGGAAAAAACTTGGAAAATTGTAAGATTTGCACGTTTCCTTTTTAAAATTCTGTCATGTGCCGGGTCATACAATTGTATTTACACTGCAATACATATAGGCCTATCTGTTTCCACTAAAATGTTCATCTTATCAGCAAAACTGCATACATATAATTAGGGCTCAAGCCTGGAGGGCGAGAGCCCTATTGTTTTCCTTAGGATTATTTTTTATTATTAGGGCTCAAGCCTGGAGGGCGAGAGCCCTATTGTTTTCCTTAGGATTATTTTTTATTATTAGGGCTCAAGCCCAAAGGGCGAGAGGCCTATTGTTTTCCTTAGGATTATTTTTATTATTATTATTATTATTATTATTATTATTTTTTTCCAACGTCTCGGGGGCTTTTGGGGCCCTTAACGTGCTTAAAAAGTCTTGAAAATTGGCACACAGATTGGAACCTGCGGCCATTAGGGCCGGGCAGAGACTGATACACGGGCGTGGCACAGGGGCTCTACAGCGCCCCCTGGAATATGGAGGGCCATATATCATACATTCTTGCTCGTAGACGAATGAAACTCGGTACACATATAAATCTCATCAATCCAAACAACTTTTGTATTGCATATCATAGGCTCCGCCCAACAGGAAGTTGGCTATTTAGGGTTTAGTATTCAAATTTTTCGTCAAAGTTGTGGGGGCTTTTGGGGTCCTTAACATACTCAAAAACTCTTGAAAATTTGCGCACACTTTGGAATCTGTGGCCTTTAGGAGCCTGCAGAGGCTGGGACCCGGGCGTGGCACAGGGGCTCTACGGCGCCCCCTGGAACACAGTCAGAAATGTTGATGTATAGCTCACACATACTTGCACATATTCATATGAAACTCAGTACACATATAGATCTCATCGTGCCGAACAACTTTCGTATTGCATGTCATAGGCTCCACCCAACAGGAAGTCAGCTATTTAGAGTTATGTAAAAAGCGCATGCTCTGGAATTTGAAATACTTGTCATAGGTTTTTTTCTCGATTGCCGCCAAACTTGGTCAACATGATCTCAAGACACTGGGGATGAAAAATTGCCAGGGGATTTTTGATATCTCGAACGGTTTGCTCGTGGCGAGGCGTTGAAATTATGGCGAGAAATGAGAAACAGGAAGTGTCTAATACCGTCCACATACATTTCCTGATTTGCTTCAAACTTCATCAGAATAATGTTAAAACACAGCCGATATAAATCTGCAAGGGGGATATTGATATCTAAAAAATTGTTGGCGTGGCAACATGTCAAACTGGAATACTTCTCAGGTGATTTTGAGGCAAATAACATACTTAGAATTTCACAAAACTCTGAACACACATCAGTATTTCTGATAGGAACTTAAATTGTGAATGGATTTTGGATAGCTTGAATGGTTTTGCCGTGGTGATTTTTTTAAATGACCTTACAAAGGGAATCATTATTGTATTTTTAAATTGCAGCTTCCAAACACGTCAAAGAATTTTTTCATACAGATGAAAAAGTCATTCTGAGGAAATATGCATAGTTTAACGACTTTACAACACTGTATGGATAACAGAAAATTAAAAACTGTCAGACATCTCATCTCACTCTGTCCCTCTGTTTGAGTATATGTGCTTCAGACTTCCATTGTCTGAGAGAAATTGCGCCCCTACAGGTTCAATTCCCGAACTTTTACTTTCACTTTTAAATCGGTTAAAAATACAAACAAATACTTAGATTTAATTCACACTGACAAGCTAAACCAACATATCTGATTATTACCGGTTCAGGGCTCATGGATAAATTATTTCTGGCCAGAGATACGTGAGAAATAGGAGAGATGAATCACCGCTGTGACCACGAGCGTCTGGAGTAAAGAGCTCAGAAAAAACGAATTTATTCCTGTTTTAAAGCTTTTAAAAATAAATTATTACAGCGATATCACACAATCAACCAATTAGAACACACCAAGAGCTAAATTCAGATGTTTTTGAACTGTTTGTGTGAAAATGAAATATTTGTGGCTGCCTATCTGAAATCACGCCTCCGATCAGCGCGTACAGTGTCGAGCTCAAAACAAACGAATTTATTCTTGTTTAAGAGCTTTTTTAAATAAAATATTACCACAAATGCACACAATAAACCCATTGTAACACTACAAGAGCTAAATGCAGGTGTTTGTGACCTGTTTAAGTGTGCAAGACTATTTGAAAGCGCGACTGGCAGAATAACATATATCTCTTGAGCTGCAGGTTTCTGTCTTTCGTCGTACGAACGAACACATAACGGACAAGATTATTTCAAAATACATAATAGCTTGGCGAATATAAACGAAAACAGCCACGTGAACATAAACTGGATCTACTGGATTTGAATATTAAAGTGACCACATTTACCACTTGCTTCTGTCTTCAATTTTAATCTATATAAAGAAGGAAACTCATTCGACTTGGCTGCTTTTTTAATGTGTGCGTATTTATTTATTTACCTTTTATACATTTTGTATAATTTCATAGTTTGTGTATTACAATTATAAAAACAAAAATAAATTTAGCCACTCACATAGAAATAGCTTAGACCTTAACCTTTTTCTGTCAGTTTTAGGGATTTTTAAAAATCCTAAAAAAAACTTATTTGTGCTGCAAATAATAATTTCAAACTCATTTGATACTGACCTATGACATCCTGTGACATTATATTTATTTGAATTTACATAATCTCATAGATGTAACAGTAAATCTGTTCAGCTCACAGATCAATACTAAGCTGTAATGCAAGCAGAACTTTCACAAATGCTTATGAGTCATTTAAGGATTTGATAACACTGTAAAATAATGTCTAATTTGTTAACATTAGCAAATTCATTGATAACACTTTATAATAACTGCACTCATTAGTAAATAGTCAGTTCATGCTTTATAAAGCCTTGTCCCAATTTTAATAGTCAGTAGTAAGCAGTTTATAAATACAGCTATAAATAGCTTGTCCTTGGTTTATAAGCACATTTATTAAAAAGGAGAGTAAAGGGTCAGTTATCTTCCTATGAAAAATAAAAGATAAAAATAAACAAACAACAACACAGATTGATACAGAACTCAGAAATTTTATTGTGGATTTATGATAAAATCAGCCTGTAAATGAATTCATACTCCTCCTCATACTACTCCATACTCCTTTTTCAACATGATGCCAATATACTGAGATGTTAAATTGTGAATGGGTTTAGGATAGCTTAAATGGTGTTGCCATAGAGATTTATTAAAGTAACATAAAAAATCCAATAGTTATTTTACTATATCTTTAAAATTTTTCATTCTAACTCTTCATAATTTTTATATAAGTAGAAGTCCTCATTTGAAGGAAGCACAGTAAGTTTCATAGCTTTATCATTTTCAAGAGCCAGCATAAAATTAAAACTATCATAACTTATAAATCAAGCTTGCAATTCTTAGTACCTATAATGGCCACCAGAGGGAGCTATAGGATTACTTTTAAATAATTATTGGAGAAACGAGTATGATTTAAATAATTTATAGAAATCTTTCAAATAAAATAATATGTATTTTAGGAATTTTACTGATAAAATGACCCTCACTTAATTAGAATAACAAGCTGAAGTATTGTGAACTGTATATTAAGAATAATTCTTTATAGGCTTTATGGACAGATACGTTTTAAGTGACTCTTGAAGGTTCAGCACCACATCCTCTTTTACCACTGTTTAAAGAATTAATCTTACAGAACAGGTGTGAATGAATTTTGGATAGCTTGAATGGTTTTGTCGTGGTGATTTTTTGAAATAATAGTAAAAAAGGAACCAGTAAAAAAAAAAAAGTGCAGCTTCTAAACACTTCAAAAAAATGTACACATAGAAGACAAGTCATTCTGAGGAAATATGTATAGTTTCATGACTATACAACATTATATGGATGACAGAAAATTAAAAAACATACATCTGATGTCACTCTGTCCCTCTGTCACTGTGTGTGTGTGTTTGTGTGTGTTTTAAGTGAATTAGGTGTGAAACTATCAGTGAGCATTTAGTCCTCCAGCGCCAACATTTTACAGAACTGCCACTTTCCTGGAGTCTCAGAATTACAATGTGTCAGGTTCTGAGAGATCTAAGATTCCAAAAAATTATTTAATTAGAATACCATGAAGTATTGTGAAATACTATATATTAAGACTTTATATATAGGCTTTATGAACAGATTAGAGTGACTCGTGAAGGACCAGCACCACCTTCTCTTGTCCAATGGTTTGAGGAATATATCTTCCAGAATCCGGGATTAAGATTTAGGAGCTCATTTTTATTCCACCTCCTTTCCTGAAAGTCTGTCTTGCAGAATTGACTAAAAATTAATCTTCACATTAATTCCTAATTCTTTTGCAATTCTTTTGTCAGTTCTTCTTGACCTGTTTTTCTCTTCCAGCTTTCCTGGACTATTGTATAGCACTCATAAATGATTAAATAAAAAATAATGGTAGTTATTAAGATTGATATGGTTTGGAATTGGTAAAAATGTGCTTGGAAAAAAATCACAATAAAACAATGTTTTAATGTTTAAGTTTGGAATATTAACTGACATGAATGAATGCTATATAAATATTGTTCATGTTAACATAATGTTTATAAATGAAATCTTATTGTAAAGTGTTACTAAAGTTATATATATATATATATATATATATATATATATATATATATATATATATATATTGTTCTGTGAATGTGATTTTAAAGTCTAGATGATTCGGATTAACCCTTTAACTGCCATATCAAGTTCAAGTTCTAGTTCAAGTTCAATTTATTTGTATAGCGCATTTACAACAGCCTCCTGGCTGACCAAAGTGCTTTAACATAAGAGCAAGAATATTACACATACATAAAAATAGACCAGACAAAAAATTTAAAACCACCCATTTCAAAATGTAGCATAACACAGTAGTCAGTACACTAAGGAAAATAAAAAAGTTTTTAGCAAAGATTTAAAAATAGACAAGGAAGGGGCCAGTCTGATCTCTAAAGGCAGGGTATTCCAGAGTCGTGGCCCAGCCACTGCAAATGCACGCTCCCCTCTACGCTCCCCTCTATCCTTTAAAACCTCACTGCCAGAGGGATATTGTGAATGCATGTGCCCGCTGGCACAGTTTACCTGATGCCACCGGGGTGGTGATGGCATTGGTGGCTTGAGCCCGCCATCGCTGCTTGCAGCTATATTTAGGGCTCAAGCCCAAAGGGCGAGAGGCCTATTGTTTTCCTTAGGATTATTTTTTATTATTATTATTATTATTATTATTATTATTATTATTTTTTCCAACGTCTCGGGGGCTTTTGGGGCCCTTAACGTGCTTAAAAAGTCTTGAAAATTGGCACACAGATTGGAACCTGCGGCCATTAGGGCCGGGCAGAGACTGATACACGGGCGTGGCACAGGGGCTCTACAGCGCCCCCTGGAATATGGAGGGCCATATATCATACATTCTTGCTCGTAGACGTATGAAACTCGGTACACATATAAATCTCATCAATCCAAACAACTTTTGTATTGCATATCATAGGCCTCCGCCCAACAGGAAGTTGGCTATTTAGGGTTTAGTATTCAAATTTTTCGTCAAAGTTGTGGGGGCTTTTGGGGTCCTTAACATACTCAAAAACTCTTGAAAATTTGCGCACACTTTGGAATCTGTGGCCTTTAGGAGCCTGCAGAGGCTGGGACCCGGGCGTGGCAACAGGGGCTCTATGGCGCCCCCTGGAACACTGTCAGAAATGTTGATGTATAGCTCACACATACTTGCACATATTCATATGAAACTCAGTACACATATAGATCTCATCGTGCCAAACAACTTTCGTATTGCATGTCATAGGCTCCGCCTATCAGGAAGTCAGCTATTTAGAGTTATGTAAAAAGCGCATGCTCTGGAATTTTGAAATACTTGTCATAGGTTTTTTTCTCGATTGCCGCCAAACTCGGTCAACGTGATCTCAAGACACTGGGGATGAAAAATTGCCAGGGGATTTTTGATATCTCGAACGGTTTGCTCGTGGCGAGGCGTTGAAATTATGGCGAGAAATGAGAAACAGGAAGTGTCTAATACCGTCCACATACATTTCCTGATTTTAATCAAAACTTCATCAGGTTATTCGTTGTATGATGTCGATCGCATATATGTGACTATTAGGAGTCAAAGTTATAGCGCCACCAACTGGCAGAAGGAAGTGTGTCATTTTCAAAATGATTTGAATTCAGCATCTTATTATTACTCGATTTGCTTCAAACTTCATCAGAATAATGTTAAAACACAGCCGATATAAATCTGCAAGGGGGATATTGATATCTAAAAAAATTGTTGGCGTGGCAACATGTCAAACTGGAATACTTCTCAGGTGATTTTGAGGCAAATAACATACTTAGAATTTCACAAAACTCTGAACCACACATCAGTATTTCTGATAGGAACTTAAATTGTGAATGGATTTTGGATAGCTTGAATGGTTTTGCCGTGGTGATTTTTTTAAATGACCTTACAAAGGGAATCATTATTGTATTTTTAAATTGCAGCTTCCAAACACGTCAAATAATTTTTTCATACAGATGAAAAAGTCATTCTGAGGAAATATGCATAGTTTAACGACTTTACAACACTGTATGGATAACAGAAAATTAAAAAACTGTCAGACATCTCATCTCACTCTGTCCCTCTGTTTAGTATATGTGCTTCAGACTTCCATTGTCTGAGAGAAATAGCGCCCCTACAGGTTCAATTCCCGGACTTTTACTTTCACTTTTAAATCGGTTAAAAATACAAACAAATACTTAGATTTAATTCACACTGACAAGCTAAACCAACATATCTGATTATTACCGGTTCAGGGCTCATGGATAAATTATTTCTGGCCAGAGATACGTGAGAAATAGGAGAGATGAATCACCGCTGTGATCACGAGCGTCTGGAGTAAAGAGCTCAGAGAAAACGAATTTATTCCTGTTTTAAAGCTTTTAAAAATAAATTATTACAGCGATATCACACAATCAACCAATTAGAACACACCAAGAGCTAAATTCAGATGTTTTGAACTGTTTGTGTGAAAATGAAATTTTTTGGGCTGCCTATCTGAAATCACGCCTCCGATCAGCGCGTACAGTGTCGAGCTCAAAACAAACGAATTTATTCTTGTTTAAGAGCTTTTTTAAATAAAATATTACCACAATGCACACAATAAACCCATTGTAACACTACAAGAGCTAAATGCAGGTGTTTGTGACCTGTTTAAGTGTGCAAGACTATTTGAAAGCACGACTGGCAGAATAAACATATCTCTCGAGCTGCAGGATTTTGGCTTTCGTCGTACGAACGAACACATCACGGACAAGATTATTTCAAAATACATAATAGCTTGGCGAATATAAACGAAAACAGCCACGTGAACATAAACTGGATCTACA
>NW_020527085.1:0-34627 GCF_003368295.1 Carassius auratus | reverse complement strand
GAAGAGTATGAGACCCATGGAATTATTATTAATTTTTTTGAATGAATTGAGCAGACACTGCTGCGGCAGTGAGGGGATACAGAAAAGGCTCCTGCAGGAGCAGACAATGCAGCGACAGTGAGGAGATACAGAAAAGGCTCCTGGAATTTGGAACGCTGTTTTCACGTTGTAGTATGGACTGTGGAAACAGAGGCTTTTGAAAACGATGAAGCATTTTTAATCTTGTAAAACATTGTAGCAAAAGACATGATTATAGCAGTAACGTTAATTGCAGATGTGCTATTCACTTCCAAGTGGTTTCTAAAGATATTTACTTGCCTGCTTTTCATATTACAGTCCTAAAAAGGCAACAGAATTTTACTCACACTTGCTGTCCTGCCTCAAAACACGAGCGCAGTTGCATTTTAGATAAATTTTGAGTGATCACGCCAGTGAATGGTGTGAAATAGGTCCCTAAGTAAATTGGTTCTGCCAGAATAATTGCATGAAACTAATGTCTGTATCATGTCAGTGAGGTTTAAGCGTGCACGGTAAGGCAAATGTAATGTCTTTGGACATTTCAGTGTGGATGAAGACTCTGGAAATAATGCCTTGACTTTGTGGTTAAAAGTGGCATCGTCATCCAACAGAACTACGTCATGACGTCATTTAACAAACTTTAGCCACGAACCTGCTTGTAACGTCTTTGCCTGAAAATGTATCGATTTACGACACGCGGTCTGCACCGCTAGTGGAAGCGGCCTCAAAATTGCTCCTCGGCAGGAAAAGCCACATTGAAAGGCTGAGCCGCGTTGGGAAGTGAGATAGGCTTGCTGCGGTGAGAACTGGGGTGCGGGCGGCCCAGGCTGGTTGAATGGCTGCTGCTGCTGCGATCCAGTGCTCGAGGAGAGCCCAGTCTTGAGCGGCACGATCATTGTGTTGAGCGAGGCGAGTGTAAGGCCTTGGTGAATAGCCACGCCAATAACTGCAGAATCGGCTACTTCTGCCAAAGGAATTATAAAAGCCTACTTCCTCCCATTTGCGATCTGAACACAGTTAATGATTAGCTGAGGAAAAACAATGCTCAAGATTGTCTGGACCCCTTTCCTGTCAAGGAAAGTAATGGCTAATTTCTTTACGACATTAAGGGTGTACTCACACTAGGCACGGTTGCCATGAACCGGGCCCGAGTACGATTATCCCCCCTCCCCACCCCCCCTCTGGCCTGCACTCACATATAGGGTTTCAGCATTCGTGCCGGAGCACGCTTACGTCATTATGGTGCGACGGTTTCGTGATAAACGGAAGCAACGGGTCTCTGAACACAATGGAGTGCATTGCTCTGTTTTCTTTGTGGATAATTTTGTGTTGTTTGGTCCACAGCCCTCTCACAGCCTGTTGTGTCGCCTTAGTGGCGTGAAAATTTTCACGTAATCGTGCTGCTCGTATGAGGAGCAAGGTGTTTGCAAGGTACCAGCTGAAGTGCAGCAAGGACTTTGCAGTTTTGGTGCTTCATATAACATTATCCAGAGAAACCCAATGTTAATGATAAATCCCCTGTTATGTTGTACTGGCTACTGTATACAGGCCACCAGGGGCACCATACAGACTTATTAAAGAGTTTGGTGGATTTTACATCCGAGTTAGTTCTGGGCTGCAGATAAAGTCTTAATAGTTGGTGATTTTAATATCCATGTCGATAATGAAAAAGATGTATTGGGATCAGCATTTATAGACATTCTGAACTCTATTGGTGTTAGACAACACGTTTCAGGACCTACTCATTGTCGAAATCATACTCTAGATTTAATACTGTCACATGGAATTGATGTTGATAGTGTTGAAATTATTCAGCCAAGTGATGATATCTCAGATCATTATTTAGTTCTGTGTAAACTTCATATAGCCAAAATTGTAAATTCTACTTCTTGTTACAAGTATCGAAGAACCATCACTTCTACCACAAAAGACAGCTTTTTAAGTTATCTTCCTGATGTATCCGAATTCCTTAGCATATCCAAAACCTCAGAACAACTTGATGATGTAACAGAAACTATGGACTCTCTCTTTTCTAGCACTTTAAATACAGTTGCTCCTTTACGCTTAAGAAAGGTTAAGGAAAACAGTTTGACACCATGGTATAATGAGCATACTCGCACCCTAAAGAGAGCAGCCCGAAAAATGGAGCGCAGCTGGAGGAAAACAAAACTAGAGGTATTTCGTATTGCTTGGCGGGAAAAGTAGCATATCCTACCGAAAAGCATTAAAAACTGCTAGATCTGATTACTTTTCTTCTCTTTTAGAAGAAAACAAACATAACCCCAGGTATTTATTCAATACAGTGGCTAAATTAACGAAAAATAAAGCCTCAACAAGTGTTGACATTCCCAACACCACAGCAGTAATGACTTTATGAACTACTTTACTTCTAAAATCGATACTATTAGAGATAAAATTGCAACCATTCAGCCGTCAGCTACAGTTTCGCATCAGACAGTGCACTATAGACCCCCTGAGGAACAGTTCCACTCATTCTCTACTATAGGAGAGGAAGAATTGTATAAACTTGTTAAATCATCTAAACTTACAACATGTATGTTAGACCCTATACCATCTAAGCTCTTAAAAGAGGTGCTTCCAGAAGTCATAGGTCCTCTTCTGACTATTATTAATTCCTCATTGTTATTAGGACATGTCCCCAAAACCTTCAAACTGGCTGTTATTAAGCCTCTCATAAAAAAGCCACAACTTGACCCCAGAGAACTAGTTAATTATAGACCAATCTCGAATCTCCCTTTTCTGTCCAAGATACTAGAAAAGGTGGTATCCTCACAATTATATTCCTTCTTAGAGAAAATGGTATATGTGAGGATTTCCAGTCAGGATTTAGACCGTATCATAGTACTGAAACTGCTCTCCTTAGAGTTACAAATGATCTGCTCTTATCATCTGATCGTGGGTGTATCTCTCTATTAGTTTTATTGGATCTTAGTGCTGCGTTTGACACAATTGACCACAACATTCTTTTGCATAGACTTGAACACTTTGTTGGCATCAGTGGAAGTGCATTAGCATGGTTTAAATCGTACTTATATGACCGCCATCAGTTCGTAGCAGTGAATGAAGATGTATCATATCGATCACAAGTGCAGTATGGAGTACCTCAAGGCTCAGTTCTAGGGCCGCTACTCTTCACGCTTTATATGTTACCCTTGGGAGATATCATCAGGAAACATGGTGTTAGCTTTCACTGTTATGCTGATGATACGCAGCTCTATATTTCCTCGCAGCCCGGTGAAACACACCAATTTGAAAAACTAATGGAATGCATAGTCGATATAAAAAATTGGATGACGAGTAATTTCTTACTGCTAAATTCAGAAAAAACAGAGGTGTTAATCATAGGGCCTAAAAACTCTACTTGTAATAACCTAGAACACTGTCTAAGACTTGATGGTTGCTCTGTCAATTCTTCGTCATCAGTTAGGAACCTAGGTGTGCTACTTGATCGCAATCTTTCCTTAGAAAGCCACGTTTCTAGCATTTGTAAAACTGCATTTTTCCATCTCAAAAATATATCTAAATTACGGCCTATGCTCTCAATGTCAAATGCAGAAATGTTAATCCATGCATTTATGACTTCAAGGTTAGACTACTGTAATGCTTTATTGGGTGGTTGTTCTGCACGCTTGGTAAACAAACTACAGCTAGTCCAAAATGCAGCAGCAAGAGTTCTTACTAGAACCAGGAAGTATGACCATATTAGCCCGGTCCTGTCCACACTGCACTGGCTCCCTATCAAACATCGTATAGATTTTAAAATATTGCTTATTACTTATAAAGCCCTGAATGGTTTAGCACCTCAGTATTTGAATGAGCTCCTTTTACATTATACTCCTCTACGTCCGCTACGTTCTCAAAACTCAGGCAATTTGATAATACCTAGAATATCAAAATCAACTGCGGGCGGCAGATCCTTTTCCTATTTGGCGCCTAAACTCTGGAATAACCTACCTAACATTGTTCGGGAGGCAGACACACTCTTGCAGTTTAAATCTAGATTAAAGACCCATCTCTTTAACCTGGCATACACATAACATACTAATATGCTTTTAATATCCAAATCCGTTAAAGGATTTTTAGGCTGCATTAATTAGGTAAACTGGAACCGGAACACTTCACATAACACCGTACTTTCTACATCATTAGAAGAATGGCATCTACGCTAATATTTGTCTGTTTCTCTCTTGTTCCGAGGTCACCGTGGCCACCAGATCCAGTCTGTGTCCAGATCAGAGGGTCACTGCAGTCACCCGGATCCAGTACGTATCCAGACCAGATGGTGGATCAGCACCTAGAAAGGACCTCTACTGACCTGAAAGACAGCGGAGACCAGGACAACTAGAGCCCCAGATACAGATCCCCTGTAAAGACCTTGTCTCAGAGGAGCACCAGGACAAGACCACAGGAAACAGATGATTCTTCTGCACAATCTGACTTTGCTGCAGCCTGGAATTGAACTACTGGTTTCGTCTGGTCAGAGGAGAACTGGCCCCCCAACTGAGCCTGGTTTCTCCCAAGGTTTTTTTCTCCATTCTGTCACCGATGGAGTTTCGGTTCCTTGCCGCTGTCGCCTCTGGCTTGCTTAGTTGGGGTCACTTCATCTACAGCGATATCGTTGACTTGATTGCAAATTAAAACAGACACTATTTCAACTGAACAGAGATGACATCAATGAATTCAATGATGAACTGCCTTTAACTATCATTTTGCATTATTGAGACACTGTTTTCCAAATGAATGTTGTTCAGTGCTTTGGCGCAATGTATTTTGTTTAAAGCACTATATAAATAAAGGTGATTGATTGATTGATTGATTTAGTTTTTATGCGTTTTGCACCTCTGCCGTAGACCAAAGCGACCCTTTCCATGCCATGTTGGTTTTGGAGCGTCGCAAAACCGTGATGCAAATCGTCCTTTTCCGTGCTCCGGCACGGTTAGCGCTCACACTGCATGCGAACCGCGCCCGAGTCCAACTGAACCGTGCCCTGGCCCGCCTCTTCCAAGTGGGCCAGGGCCGGCTAATCGAGCCGCACCCGGGCACGATTCGGAGCACTCACACTAGTCAAACGAACCGCGCTTTGGTGGTCAAACGCACTCGGGCACGGTTCAAACTGGCAGTGTGAGTACACCCTAAGTGAAGTGATAATGTGTTCATACAACAGAGAAAAGGTCTGTTGCGAAATGCCCCTGCTCATGAGGAAACTAATGGGACATCGACATCCTGAGCCCCTAAAAAGGAGCTGATTTAATTTACTCTTTTTACAAGATACAAGGACCCTGCGTATCACAGCATCAAATGATCCCAATGTATGGAAATGCCACAGGAATAACTAATAATAAGTGGACCTCAACACAAAGAACCAATACAGGATCATCCCATGACTCTGCTTCCTGTTTGTTTGAAAATATTTCTACGAACTGAACTTTTCAACAAACTATCTCAGAAGGACAACCATAAAGAAATTTGAAGGTTTAACTATATTCACAAATAATGTTTTATATCTTTTTATATGTTTGATGTGCTCAAGGTAATCGGTGCAACTTTAACCAATGTTTTATATATGGTGTGACATGCGTCCCGAGCGCTCGTCAGCGTCGCCCTGGCAACACACTGGAATCACCGGCACTAGCTCATCACGGGCTGAGCGGCCGCACCTGCAGCTCGTCAAACGGCGCCTACTTAGGCAGAGGTGGAAGGCAGAGTGGTGAGGAATGTCTCCCAACAAAGACGCTAACCCTTACCTCCTCTGTTTCAGAGAGCAGCGTGTGACCGTCAGCCCCACCAAGGAGAGCACAGCATGGGATCCACCACTCAGGACACAGCGAGCACGAGGGACTTGAAGCGCCACGGAGAGCACCGCCTTCACCCAGAGCACAATTAATTTAATAAATCCACCCTTCGGGGACTTTCTCTGTCCATCGGTTGTCGTGTAGTTCCTCACCCCGCCACACTGGTGGAGAATGCGGGCAAGAGTGTGACGTGGACACCGACAACCGACCCCTGAGGAGACCGTTAAAGCCACCCGTTTTTTTTTTTTTTTTTTTCTTTTTTTGTTCCCCCTTCATTCGTATCTGCTCTGTTTCCACAGGCGGCCGCTCCTCCCCCGGCATGGAAGAACTTCTAAAACACCTCACCGAGGTGAGCATCCGCCAGCAGCAGATAATGGAGCACATGGCCTCACGTCAAGGAGACGCCGAACGTGAGCTCGCCGCCCTCCGCGCCGCCGCCCACCGCACGCCGCTGCCTGACCCCCGTGTCCAAGCCGTCCAGCTGATGCCACGAATGACGGCGCATGACGACGTGGAGATGTACATTCAAATGTTTGAGGCCACCGCAGTCCGGGAGGCGTGGCCAAAGGACGAGTGGGCCCGACTCCTCGCGCCGCTGCTGACCGGGGAAGCGCAGCGGGCGTATTTCACCATGACGGCCGAGAGAAGCCAGAACTATGGAGAGGTGAAAAAGGAGATCCTGAGCCGAGTAGGCCTTTCCCCAATCTGTGCGGCACTGCAGTTCCATGACTGGGAGTATCGAGCTCGACAGCCCGCTCGCGCCCAGGCGGCCGAACTATCCCGGTTGGCCCAACATTGGCTGTTGACCGGGGGTCCCTCCGCACACCGGGTAGCTGAGCGTGTGGTGATCGACCGACTCCTCCGCGCGTTGAGGCAGGCGGCTGGCATGAGGAACCCCACCGATCTCGACGGGCTCGTGGAGGCCATTGAGCTGGCGGAGGCCGCCCAACACCGGGAGATAGGGGAGCGAGCGCCGCCTTTTCCCCGAAGGGTGGTCCAGGAGCGACGCTCGCCGGAGGGCACCCAGCGATCCGTGAGCAGGCCTGCGGTTCCCGGCCCCCAGGACGAGCCAATGCCCACCGAGCCGCCGCGTTCCCCAGGACGGACATGGCTAGCAGGCTGTTCAGTCCACGGTCCAGCGGCGAAGGCACCGCGGGCCAAGGTGCGCATCAATGGCCGGCCAGTCGTCGCCGTCCTCGACTCGGGCAGCGGGGTAAGCCTGATACAACCGACTGTCCTTCCGCCCCGAAAAGGTTCCCGAGCCCGGCTGGCGATAACGTGCGTGCACGGGGATACCAGACATGTGCCGGCCCGGCGAGTGACCATCACCGCGACACCTGGTTCCTCTAACCTATTCTTCGATGTCTTCCAGCAGATAGCGGGAGGGGGGACGCTCGCCAAAGAGCAGCGTGGGGACGAACGCCTCAAGCATTGCTGGTCTCAAGTGCGGGTGGCGGAAGGAGAGGACCTACAACCAGCTCCCCACCCCACACCCCACTTCGTCATCCAAAACGGCCTGCTCTACTATGTCGGCCAGCGGAGGGGGGAGGAAAAGACGCTGTTGGTGGTACCGCGGAGCAAAGTCCCGGCGATCTTGGAACTCGCCCACGCCCACCCGATGGCTGGCCACCTCGGCGCCCAAAACACTGTGCAACGGATCCGGGACCGCTTCCACTGGCCAGGACTGGAGGCAGATGTCAAACGGTACTGCCAAGCGTGCCCGACGTGCCAACGGACCTCGCCACATACTCCTCCCCCTAGCCCGCTGATCCCGCTGCCGATCATTGAGGTGCCCTTCGAGCGCATCGGGATGGACCTGGTGGGGCCGCTGCCGAAGTCCGCCCGGGGGCATGAACATATCCTGGTTATAGTAGATTATGCCACCCGCTACCCAGAGGCCATTCCCCTCCGCAAGGCCACCGCCAAGAACATCGCACAGGAGCTCTTCCTACTGAGTAGTCGGGTTGGCCTACCAGCGGAGATCCTGACCAACCAGGGCACCCCTTTCATGTCCCGGATCATGGCTGACCTCTGCAAACTCCTCAAAGTCCGACAGATCCGGACCAGCGTGTACCATCCACAGACCGATGGGCTCGTGGAACGCTTTAACCAGACCCTTAAACAGATGCTGCGGCGTGTCGTGGCCGAGGACCGACGCGACTGGGACCAGATGATCCCGTATGTGCTGTTCGGGGTCCGGGAGGTGCCCCAGGCATCCACCGGCTTCACGCCCTTCGAGCTCCTCTTCGGCCGCCAACCCCGAGGGCTCCTAGATGTCGCCCGGGAAGCCTGGGAACAACAGCCTGCGGTATGTCGGACCACCCTCGAGCACATCAAGGCCATGAGAGAGCGGATCGACAGGGTCATGCCATTGGTCCGGGAGCATCTGACCAAGGCCCAGCAAGACCAGCAGCGCCTCTTCAATCGGGCTGCCCAACCCCGGGAGTTCCAGCCGGGAGATCACGACATGGTACTGGTCCCCACCTCAGCCTGTAAGTTCCTGGCCCGCTGGCAGGGCCCATATACGGTCACCGAACGGGTGGGACCCGTCACCTACAAAGTGCGCCAACCCGGTCGCCGAAGGGAAGAGCAGCTCTATCATATAAACCTGTTGAAGCGCTGGGTGGGGACCGGGCCCCAGCTCTCGGCCCTCGCCGCCACCTCTCCCGTGGTTGTGGACATGGATCCCCATCTCTCCGCAGCCCAGAAGACGGAACTGCAGCACCTGGTCGGTCAGTTCTCGGATGTGTTCTCCCCTCTGCCAGGGCGGACGACCGTCATCCAGCACGAAGTCCAAACACCACCAGGAGTTATCGTCCGGCAGCGGCCCTATCGTGTCCCGGAGGCTCGGCGACACGCAATTGAGACAGAGGTACAGGAGATGTTGAGGTTGGGGGTAATTGAGCCCTCGCGGAGTCCCTGGTCCAGCCCCATCGTAATGGTCCCGAAGCCCGACGGCACCCTAAGGTTCTGCAACGACTTCCGCCGCCTAAATGAGGTCTCTGAATTCGATGGCTATCCCATGCCCCGCGTCGATGAGCTCCTGGATCGACTAGGAAGGGCCCGGTTCATATCGACTCTCGACCTCACCAAAGGGTATTGGCAAGTCCCCCTGTCTAAGGATGCCAAGCCTAAGACAGCCTTCTCGACCCCCAGTGGCCACTGGCAGTACCGGGTCCTTCCCTTCGGCCTGCACGGGGCCCCCGCCACATTCCAGAGGCTCATGGATGTCCTGCTGAGGCCCCATATGGCCTACGCCGCGGCCTACATCGACGACGTGGTCATCCATTCAGAGACCTGGGGGGAACATTTGGAGCGGCTCCGGAGGGTGCTGCTGGACCTCCGCCGGGCGGGGCTCACTGCCAACCCCCGGAAATGTCACCTGGCTCTCTCCGAAGCCAAGTACCTGGGCTTCTGCGTGGGACGCGGCCTCATCCGCCCCCAGGAAAAGAAGGTGACAGCTATCCTCTCGGCACCGCTGCCCTCTACCAAGACCAAGGTACGAGCCTTTTTGGGGTTGACAGGATACTACCGATGTTTTATCCCTAACTTCTCCTCCTTAGCCTCTGCCCTGACAGATCTGACCAGGAAGGGGCAACCTGAGAAGGTAGCCTGGAGTCCAGAAGCGGAAGAGGCGTTCCAGCAGGTGAAGTCAGCCCTCACCACGGAGCCAGTCCTGCGAGCCCCCGACTTCAACTGCCCCTTCCTGGTGCAAACCGACGCCTCGGACACCGGGTTGGGAGCCGTTCTCTCCCAGGTCCAGGACGGCGAGGAACACCCGGTGATCTTTATTAGCCGGAAGCTGACCCCGACCGAACAACGGTATGCCGCCGTGGAGAAAGAAGCACTGGCCGTCAAGTGGGCAGTCCTGGAGCTCCGCTATTACCTCCTCGGACGCCGGTTCACCCTGCTGACAGACCATGCGCCACTGCAGTGGATGGCCCGCGCAAAGGACACCAACCCCAGGGTAACCCGCTGGTTCCTTGCGCTCCAGGACTTCCACTTCACCATACAACATCGGGCGGGGACGGCCAACGCCAACGCGGACGGCCTCTCCAGGATAGGGGCAGCTTTCGCAGGTCTGTCAGGTCCCACTCCCCACCCTCCCCATATCTCCCCATTGTCCCGCAGGCGCAGGTCGACGCTTAGGGGGGGGGAGTGTGACATGCGTCCCAAGCGCTCGTCAGCGTCGCCCTGGCAACACACTGGAATCACCGGCACTAGCTCATCACGGGCTGAGCGGCCGCACCTGCAGCTCGTCAAACGGCGCCTACTTAGGCAGAGGAGGAAGGCAGAGTGGTGAGGAATGTCTCCCAACAAAGACGCTAACCCTTATCTCCTCTGTTTCAGAGAGCAGCGTGTGACCGTCAGCCCCACCAAGGAGAGCACAGCACGGGATCCACCACTCAGGACACAGCGAGCACGAGGGACTTGAAGCGCCACGGAGAGCACCGCCTTCACCCAGAGCACAATTCATTTAATAAATCCACCCTTCGGGGACTTTCTCTGTCCATCGGTTGTCGTGTAGTTCCTCACCCCGCCACAATGGTTTTTATAACTTCCATATCTGTGTAAGATATGGAAAGTTTAGTATTGAATGAAAGCTCACGTTATTTACCTTAACTTGGAGCAAATGAAATTTCCAGATTCTGTATTGTGTGCATATCGGCTTCTAGCCATCAGCATGCTTTCAAAAGCTCCAAAGCTCATGCCACACAAACGAGGGGACTCAGAAGAAACGTTGTCCACCGTCAAGACAAGAGCTGTTGAATCTCTCAAAATTGCCGGGCAGTCAACCAACCAATCAAGGCAAAGGGTATCCCCAGAAATCATCTGCACAACAGCAAATCCCAGCCGAGATTCCCCTTTCAGCTCAATGCGAGCGAAGGAGACGAAATGACACCATGGCCAGCGGCACAACCACAAGTAAAGGCAAATGCAATATGGATAAATGATAAAGCTTGGCTTATTGAATATCAGATCCCTTTCTACGAAAACACTTTTTGTAAATAATATGATAACTGATCATAATATAGATGTGCTCTGTCTGACAGAAACCTGGCTAAAACCTGATGATTATATTTTAAATGAGTCCACCCCCCAAGATTACTGTTATAAACACGGGCCACGTCTAAAAGGCAAAGGTGGATTTGTTGCTTCAATTTATAACAACGTTTTCAGGATTTCTCAGAGGGCAGGCTTCAAGTATAACTCGTTTGAATTAATGGTGCTGCATATAACATTATCCAAAGAAACAAATGTTAATGATAAATCCCGTTATGTTTGTACTGACTACTGTATACAGGCCACCAGGCCACCATACAGACTTTATTAAAGAGTTTGGTGATTTTACATCCGAGTTAGTTCTGGCTGCAGATTAAGTTTTAATAGTTGGTGATTTTAATATCCATGTCGATAATGAAAAAGATGCATTGGGATCAGCATTTATAGACATTCTGAACTCTATTGGTTTTAGACAACATGTTTCAGGACCTACTTATTGTCGAAATCATACTCTAGATTTAATACTGTCACATGGAATTGATGTTGACAGTGTTTAAATTATTCAGCCAAGTGATGATATCTCAGATCATTATTTAGTTCTGTGCAAACTTCATATAGCCAAAATTGTAAATTCTACTTCTTGTTACAAGTATCCAAATTCCTTAGCATATCCAAAACCTCAGAACAACTTGATGATGTAACATAAACTATGGACTCTCTCTTTTCTAGCACTTTAAATACAGTTGCTCCTTTACGCTTAAGGAAGGTTAAGGAAAACAGTTTGACACCATGGTATAATGAGCATACTCGCACCCTAAAGAGAGCAGCCCGAAAAATGGAGCGCAGCTGGAGGAAAACAAAACTAGAGGTATTTCGTATTGCTTGGCGGGAAAGTAGCATATCCTATAGAAAAGCATTAAAAACTGCTAGATCTGATTACTTTTCTTCTCTTTTAGAAGAAAACAAACATAACCCCAGGTATTTATTCAATACAGTGGCTAAATTAACGAAAAATAAAGCCTCAACAAGTGTTGACATTTCCCAACACCACAACAGTAATGACTTTATGAACTACTTTACTTCTAAAATCGATACTATTAGAGATAAAATTGCAACCATTCAGCCGTCAGCTACCGTATCATATCAGACAGTGCACTATAGACCCCCTGAGGAACAGTTCCACTCATTCTCTACTATAGGAGAGGAAGAATTGTATAAACTTGTTAAATCATCTAAACCAACATGTATGTTAGACCCTATACCATCTAAGCTCCTAAAAGAGGTGCTTCCAGAAGTCATAGGTCCTCTTCTGACTATTATCAATTCCTCATTGTCATTAGGATATGTCCCCAAAACCTTCAAACTGGCTGTTATTAAGCCTCTCATAAAAAAGCCACAACTTGACCCCAGAGAACTTGTTAATTATAGACCAATCTCGAATCTCCCTTTTCTGTCCAAGATACTAGAAAAGGTGGTATCCTCACAATTATATTCCTTCTTAGAGAATAATGGTATATGTGAGGATTTCCAGTCAGGATTTAGACCGTATCATAGTACTGAGACTGCTCTCCTTAGAGTTACAAATGATCTGCTCTTATCATCTGATCGTGGGTGTATCTCTCTATTAGTTTTATTGGATCTTAGTGCTGCGTTTGACACAATTGACCACAACATTCTTTTGCATAGACTTGAACACTTTGTTGGCATCAGTGGAAGTGCATTAGCATGGTTTAAATCGTACTTATATGACCGCCATCAGTTCGTAGCAGTGAATGAAGATGTATCATATCGATCACAAGTGCAGTATGGAGTACCTCAAGGCTCAGTACTAGGGCCGCTACTCTTCACGCTTTATATGTTACCCTTGGGAGATATCATCAGGAAACATGGTGTTAGTTTTCACTGTTATGCTGATGATACGCAGCTCTATATTTCCTCGCAGCCTGGTGAAACACACCAATTTGAAAAACTAATGGAATGCATAGTCGATATAAAAAATTGGATGACGAGTAATTTCTTACTGCTAAATTCAGAAAAAACAGAGGTGTTAATCATAGGGCCTAAAAACTCTGCTTATAATAAACTAGAACACTGTCTAAGACTTGATGGTTGCTCTGTCAATTCTTCGTCATCAGTTAGGAACCTAGGTGTGCTACTTGATCGCAATCTTTCCTTAGAAAGCCACGTTTCTAGCATTTGTAAAACTGCATTTTTCCATCTCAGAAATATATCTAAATTACGGCCTATGCTCTCAATGTCAAATGCAGAAATGTTAATCCATGCATTTATGACTTCAAGGTTAGACTATTGTAATGCTTTATTGGGTGGTTATTCTGCACGCTTGGTAAACAAACTACAGCTAGTCCAAAATGCAGCAGCAAGAGTTCTTACTAGAACCAGGAAGTATGACCATATTAGCCCGGTCCTGTCCACACTGCACTGGCTCCCTATCAAACATCGTATAGATTTTAAAATATTGCTTATTACTTATAAAGCCCTGAATGGTTTAGCACCTCAGTATTTGAATGAGCTCCTTTTACATTATACTCCTCTACGTCCGCTACGTTCTCAAAACTCAGGCAATTTGATAATACCTAGAATATCAAAATCAACTGCGGGCGGCAGATCCTTTTCCTATTTGGCGCCTAAACTCTGGAATAACCTACCTAACATTGTTCGGGAGGCAGACACACTCTTGCAGTTTAAATCTAGATTAAAGACCCATCTCTTTAACCTGGCATACACATAACATACTAATATGCTTTTAATATCCAAATTCGTTAAAGGATTTTTAGGCTGCAATAATTAGGTAAACCGGAACCGGAAACACTTCACATAACACCGTACTTTCTACATCATTAGAAGAATGGCATCTACGCTAATATTTGTCTGTTTCTCTCTTGTTCCGAGGTCACCGTGGCCACGAGATCCAGTCTGTGTCCAGATCAGAGGGTCACTGCAGTCACCCGGATCCAGTACGTATCCAGACCAGATGGTGGATCAGCACCTAGAAAGGACCTCTACTGCCCTGAAAGACAGCCGAGACCAGGACAACTAGAGCCCCAGATACAGATCCCCTGTAAAGACCTTGTCTCAGAGGAGCACCAGGACAAGACCACAGGAAACGGATGATTCTTCTGCACAATCTGACTTTGCTGCAGCCTGGAATTGAACTACTGGTTTTCGTCTGGTCAGAGGAGAACTGACCCCCCAACTGAGCCTGGTTTCTCCCAAGGTTTTTTTCTCCATTCTGTCACCGATGGAGTTTCGGTTCCTTGCCGCTGTCACCCTCTGGCTTGCTTAGTTGGGGTCACTTCATCTACAGCGATATCATTGACTTGATTGCAAATGAAAACAGACACTATTTCAACTGAACAGAGATGACATAACTGAATTCAATGATGAACTGCCATTAACTATCATTTTGCATTATTGAGACACTGTTTTCCAAATGAATGTTGTTCAGTGCTTTGACGCAATGTATTTTGTTTAAAGCACTATATAAATAAAGGTGATTGATTGATATTGATGAAACTTTTAGCCAATAGGAGTTATTCTGGCTTCAACTGAATCTTGTAATGGGAAGCAAGGCTTTTGAGGGCTTCTTCAGAGAGAAAGGTCTCTGTGGTTGGGTTGCAAGCATGAATACCTGACATAAGTGCTTCTCCCAGACCTGAAAACCGATGGGTGAGTTCCTCTACCATCCTGTCCAGGCATGGATAAAAAAGCTGTTGTCTCAATTCATCTGAGGTGGTCAGATTGGAGGTTGACCCACAGGCTGACTCCACCACAAAACCATCATATCTTTTTTGTTTTTGCCTGGGACCAACAGGGAGCTGGATGTCATTTGCCTCACATAAGGCCATGGCCCTCCTGAACACATCTTCACCACCAGAGTCTGTGCGGAGCTCTGTCAAAGTTTGAAGGACTGCCGTCTTGTACTGAACTACTTTGCCCAAGTCCAAACTTTCCCCCTGCAGGTACCGGTGTAGACCTTCAGTTATGCCGAGGAGTTTGGAAAACATCACAAGCATGTAGAGTGTCTTTGTCTTGCAGAGCTTTGACTGGATCCCTAGGGCCATGGATGTGTTCATGTTGCGGAGACATGCTAAAATGGCAGAAAGGTTGTTCAAGACAGCATTGACAGACCTCACCTGGCACGCCCATCTTGTTGTGGAGAGCTGCACAAGTTCAGATGGCCTTAATCCAAGTTGTTTCTGGATTTCTATGAACTTGTTGTGGTTCACAAGTGAGTTGCTGAAAAATGTGTACACATTCTCCAGCAGTTCAAAGAATGCAGTAGCTTCAGGTATAGATTTGCATGTGTTGCACAGAACAAGGTTGAGTTCGTGTGCATAGCAGTGCACATACACTGCTTCAGGGTGTCGCTCTCTAAAGCGGGCTTGGACACCCCCCACTGCTCCACTCATGACAGATGCCCCATCATAGGCTTGTGCAACACACAGTAGGTCACCCAAGTTGTGCGACTGTAACATTGCCTCTATCTCATCTGCAATGGACTTTGCATCAAAGCCCTGTAACTTCCGAAGCCCAAGAAAACACTCTCGCACTATGCCCTTTTGCGTAACAAAACGCACACAGACTGCAAGCTGCTCTGTGTATCTGTCTCTGGCCTCGTCTTCCATCACAGAGTACATCTTTGCAATCTTCATTTCCTTGATGATGCTTTCTGTGATTTCTTGTGAAATGCTGGTTATCATTTCATTTTGGGAAAAATTAGAGAGGTAAGTGGTATGAGAAGGGGGAGTATATTTTTGTAGAAATGGGTCAAATTGTTTAAGGAGCTTCATACATTCAATAAAGTTGCCTTGATTCTGGCTAGATTCCTGCTCATCATGCCCCCGGAATGGGATGCCTTGTTTTCCTAAAAAGGTGGTTGCTGCCACAATACGATGAAGGTACTGACGCCTCTCTGAGATTTCTGCTGCAATAGCAGTTTTCAGCTGCTCAATTACATCCCCATGAGTTTTTGTGCTTTTAAAACTTTGCCAGCATGTCATGGTGGAAATGTGGAGGGCACTTCTTTCATGCTCCCGGAAGGATTCCAAAGCCCTCTTCCAATTTGAAAACCCAGAGCAACTGAGTGCATCTTTATTAGCGCGAATGTTTTGCCTTCCGTATAGGCGACATGAAAAACAAAATGTGCAGTTTCTGGTTACAGAGTACTCCAGCCATTTAAATTGCTCAAACCATGCCTTGTTAAATGCTCTTTGTTGAGCTCCAAACTGGCTGAGGGGGTACTGTGGGAGATGAACCTGCTTTGGGCCACTTTCCAGAGTCCCTAGATCACTAACTGCAGTTAATCCACCTGCTGTCCCTTGCTGTGCTGCCTGTCCTTCCTCTTCCCTAGCTGACTCATCTGTGTGACAAAATAGTCCCTCAAACACAGTAAAATCAGAAAACATTAGCTAGCGAATAGTGATGGGTGAATGAAGCATTATGAAGCTTTGGGGCTTTTTTTTTCTAAGTGCCAAAAAAGAGTGGAAGCTTGGGTGGCTTCAAACTCTGCAAACATCTAGTGGCGTGTAAAACTTATAACAGCCCTTTTAGCCCAAAACGCCACCATAACTCGCTGATAATAATTTAAGTCTCATGTGTGCAATAAAAGTTCCAAAAACATGTGTCTTATTATTAAATATGTATACTTTTTGTTCAGAATTTCTGCATTAAATATAGATGATATTGTGTAATATGTTACAGTAAAATAATGATGCGCAGTCCAAAAAGCTTATTCATTTAATTAGCAATACTCTGCTGCTTTATTCATTATTACTTTTCACCATAACAATTCATTTAATTATGTAAATGCTAATACATTTATTATATTATTACAGGCACATCTCAATAAATTTTAATATTGTGGAAAAGGTCATTGTGCTGCACCACCAGAACAAGAATGACAGATTAAATTCGCAGAAAACCTTTGCAGGTGTTTTGAGTTGATTAGCTGATTAGAAATCTTGTCAGATCAGAGATCTTGTATAAAAAAAAAATATTTGTTCTAAAATTCTAATACATTTTGAGATAGGTGTACTGGAGTTTTGATTTCCATGATTTATCATTTTGATTTATCATCAAGATTAAAACAATAAAAGGCTTGAAATATTTTACTTTATGTAATGAATGTAGAATATATTAAAGCTTTACTTTTTAAATTAAAGTATGGGGGGAAAATAACTTTTCCACGATATTGATGCATCTGTACTAGAAATTGTAGTCATCAGGAGGAGGAAATATACTTTCTCATGTCTTTCTAATCTTCTTTATCGCTATATTTCTCAATTAGTCTCTTCTTATCCCACTAATGTGCCGAGATTAGCTGTAAAACATGCCCTGAGATAGTTTCGGTTTTACGTGTTTCGGTTTTACGAGTGAACCCCGCCCCCGCTCCCCAAATTATCCGACAAATCATCCACCCATCTCTATTAGCAACTAGGCTAATTTATCTTAATAACACCTAACGTTAACTCTCTAGATAGCCAACAATACAGTCACGGATTCACAAACCTGTAACACTTGTCCGCGGTTCGTCTGACGCTGCTTCTGAATCTCTCTCTGGCCGGTGAGGTTTATTGTTAGTGTTCCGTATAAAAAACTTTGTTATGTCCATAACTTCAGCCATAACTTCAGCCGGTTAGCTGGTGAAAAACAGTAGCCCGCCAGTAACAATAGTAGTAACTATAGTAACAATAGCCCGCCCAGCCCCTGATGACAACGACGAAGAAGATTAATATTCTTCTTCGTTAGTTTTTATTGGCAGTTGGCAAACAAGCTGAGTGATGCGCGATGCATTACCGTCCGCCACCACGCACGGTATGTGCTTTTGTTTCATTTTTTGCAGCTCCAGTCAGAAAGACTGAGAGGAAATTAAACAAAGTTGAAATTATTTTTAAAAACCTAAAAGATTCGGGGCTTTTGACAAAACATTCGGGGCTTAAGCCCAATTAGCCACTTCTTCTCCTCTCTCCTCCTCCTTTTTTCTCTTCCTCTCTCCTCCTGCTGCTGCTCCTCCTCCTTTCTTCTCCTCTCTCCTGCTGCTGCTCCTCCTCCTCTCTCCTCCTCCTGCTGCTTCTCCTCCTTTCTCCTCCTCCTCTCTCCTCCTGCTGCTGCTCCTCATTTCTTCTCCTCCTCCTCTCATCCTGCTGCTGCTCCTCCTTTCTTCTTCTCCTCCTGCTGCTGCTCCTCCTCCTTTCTTCTCCTCTCTCCTCCTGCTGATTTCCTTCCTCCTGCTCCTCCTTCTTCTGCTCTACTTTCTCCTGCTGCTCCTCCTTCTCTCCCTCCTCATCAATATGACTGCAGGGGTCATCATCAAACTGTCCCTCTCCATCACTGACATTAACAGCTAATATAGAGAATGGCAACTGATGCTGTATACATACATACATAGACTCCTTACAGACATTCCTTGCTTATAGACTTTATGTAGCCCCGCCCCTTTTCCGCACTGCGTTGCCATGCAAAGCAGAGCGTTGCCATGGACACGCAGGATTCTAACCGTAGAGATGGTGTGGTGAACAAATGAGTCCTACTGAAGAGATCGAGTCCGAGCTTAGGACCCAGATCGGATTGGTTCAAAGCACGTTTTATCTGAATCGCTTTAGTGCCTGGTTACAAATCATACAAAATCTATTTATTATAGAAGATGTTTGTACTACATTATAACGAGTCATTAATGTATTTTAACTTATACGTTTCAGAAACTAGTATTTAACTGAAGCTATAGATTGTGAAATTAAATATTTCTCATTGTAAGTGTCTTTTTTAGTTAGCTTAGATAGTAGCATAGCATACAGCTAACTAACGTTATCCGATGATGTGCTAGTGGAGCTTTACCTGAGCTTCTACTGCCCTACCGTATTCACAGCAATTCGTAATGTAATTATGTCATTATTTTTTATCGTAATAATCAGCACAATATGTTACAATTACACTTCAAATAAAAAGAAACATAAAATAATGTTTATTTGTGTATATTACTATTTTTCTTATTAACAGTTTAGACAGCTCATTAGCTACAAGTTATTTCAAGAACAGATTTAGATCAGGCATACTAATGGGGTCCTAAGCTCGAACTCACCTCTTCAATAGGACTCATTTGTTCACCACACCAGAATGGACTATTTTCTTAGTGGTACCAATACAATACAATCGTTTTTAAATCAATAAACTCCTTTTCAAATCAATATTTTGTGTCATTTATCACTAAGGCCGGTGACAGATTGGATATGTGGCATGTCCGTTTTTATTTCAGCTCCCATGTTAACAGGTTAGAGCTGCGTGACACAGGGCCTGAGACACGCGGAAAACGCGTGCATGCTAATAATAGAACAGACGTCTATTTTTCATGTGACGCGCAAGCGTGTTGGAAGCGTTTCCAGCCAAAATAGAATAGGAAAAGATGTTTGTCATTTTGACACGAATAAATATTAATAAATTACATTTTGATATTTGAGAGTCTCTAGGTTTTGACATAAATGAAGATATAAATGTAATTTAAACAAATGTATCACCAGAGGCTTATTTTTTTATTTTTTACCAGAGTCTTATCATATTATGTCACCTAGCAGCAGCGCTGCGTCAGACACGTTTCTGGTGTGCAAAGACCAGGCAAAGACATGGAAAATGCTACGCAAACACCACGCAGCTTACACTCAACAGAAACGCCACGCTCACGCACAGTCAGCCAGCCAGCGTGTCGCCGCCGCTCACCGGCCTAATCGTGCACCTGTCCTATCCATGCTACTGGGTCCTTCCTCATCTGCACCTCCTGCCACAGCACCCTTTTCGGTGCGGAAAAGGTCCGTTAATTTGGCACATTTAGCTGCCTCTTGTGCCAACATTTTTTTTCTTTTTCAGTCTTATTTTTTCGGCCCCACCCATTTCTTTCTCTTCTTTCCTTCGTTTCGCCATTTTTACCGTCTGTCTCTGTTGCATTCACACCAAGGGGCAAGGAACTCGACCGGAAGTTGAAGTCGGGTGGGGGCTGCCATCTTTTAGCAGAACTTCACTTGCGATAGCATTCCCATTGACTCCCATTCATTTTGGCGTCACTTTGACAGCGAATAACTTTACATCTGAGGCGTTTAAAGACTCTGTTTGTCCATTATTTATTTCTAAAGATACACGACAATGTATAAAGGGCTCCATTACCTTCTATGTTACATTATGGCCCCGTATAAACAGTTTTTGTAAAAAATAGGCTAACGATTGCGTCATAACCACTCGGCTCTCTGTCGCATTACCGTACAGACAGGAGGAGAAGCTCGCAGGCAATTAACTTAATATGGCGTACTGTCGTTACATTTTAAAATACTATACAAAATAATTAATCAGAATACTTACTCCTACTCACTCACGACAAAGAACTCCCCGCTCAAGCTCGCCGTCTCTGCAAGATTAACGATGGCAGTTTTCACGCACAGCTACTAGAAGATTTACATCTGCCAGACAGGTTGCTGACGTCGTCAAGCTTCGTTTGAGTCTGCGCGTCAGAAACGGAAGTGCTAAAAAACACTAAAACTGGGCTTCATTTGTCTCAATTGAGTTCCAATGGGGTCGCTGTGTCCATTTCTTTTACTGTCTATGATTCACACAAACTCAAACCTAACCAAGTAAACTCCTTTGATCGGCGCCTTTGAGCCAATCGGATGTCAGGAAATACGAGTTTGGGAGGGGCCGCTCGTATCCCCCCTTACGATTGGAAGTATTGGTTTGGCCCAGTCTGAAACACACACACACACACACACACACAGACAGACACACAGCTGCGATCCACTGCAGCTGAGCGGCCGGCCACAGGCCGGTATGGTAGCGTATCATATAAAATAAATAATAATAATAAAAAAATTATAATTAAAAATTTGACCACCGGCCGATTCGGCCTGAAATGGACCGGCCGTTCGGGATTGTTCCCGGTATTCCCGATTGCCAATCCGTCCCTGGTCTTATGTGTATGTGATTTCATTAGACAATGTCGTGAATAGGATTTTATTGCAGAGATTTTTTACATTTACAGCTTTACAAACATGTTCTGTGATCAGTTTGTCGTTTACCAGTTCATAATTCAGTCGTGCAGCCTAATTATGACTGAATGAGAGAGGTAAATGTTTAAAGATATTTGAAATGCACTTTTTTTCTAAGTATTCACTGCTCTTTTTCACACAGCAGGTTTTTTGTGTGTGTCCGATTTGAGTTCCATTCAGGTTTCATGCCATTGGCACTTTATTCAAAGGATCGTTTACAATTTCACAGCATAAGCTATAAAGCTATTTCCCAGTTAATAATAAAAAAATACAACGCACTGCAATATTATTCTGTTTTATCCTTATTCTTCGTGAAAATATGTTCTGAAAGATTCCTTAATTAGCTTTGTTCGGGATGTTAAACTACTTTAGGAGCTCTAAGGACTACCATGGTGAAAACATTATTTGAAATCTCCTTGTGAAATTTGCTAGAGTATGGGTCAGTGTTTTGATTGCAGAAGAGTTCGACAAAGGATTACTAACACATAATAAAACAACTCCAGGTATATTTTTGATGAAGATATGACCATGCAAAATGGTTAAAATCTCTTAAAAATCTATGCTGAATGATAGACCCTTTATTAATAATTTACTTGGGGAAAAAATGAAAAAAACTAAAATATAAGTACATAAACCGATTCATCGATTCATCGTAAAAATAATCGACAGATTAATCGATTATCAAAATGATCGTTAGTTGCAGCCCTAGTAAGATGGAACACCCATATGTGGAGTGTCATATGTGAACATTTCTCTTGGTTTTCCCACTCTTTGTGTCCTTCTCACATTTCCTTCCTCCAACACTGTAGTTCCCCTTTCCATTTCATTTTCTGCAACACTGACTGTTTCTTCTTCATTCCTTCGCCTCTCATCTGGCATCACAGACCTTTGATTTTTCCCAGGAAAGTGAAAGTGAGTGAAGTGAAAGTGAGTGAAAAGTGAAGTGAAGTGAAAGTGACATTCAGCCAAGTATGGTGACCCATACTCAGAATTTGTGCTCTGCATTTAACCCATCCGAAATGCACACACACAGAGCAGTGAACACACACACACACACTGTGAGCACACACCCGGAGCAGTGGGCAGCCATTTATGCTGCGGTGCCCGGGGAGCAGTTGGGGGTTCGATGCCTTGCTCAAGGGCACCTAAGTCGTGGTATTGAAGGTGGAGAGAGAGCTGTTCATGCACTACCCCCACCCACAATTCCGTCCGGCCCGAGACTCGAACTCACAACCCTTCGATTGGGAGTCCGACACTCTAACCATTAGGCCACGACTTCCCGTACAGATGAACAGATGGAGACTCAAGAATTTGTTCCAACTCCTGACCCTGGTTCCTTGGTGAGTCACCTCTTTCGTCAGGATAAAATTCTGTTGCCGTTGGATGGAGGTAAGAATGATTTTGGGTTGTTTGAGTTTCAAGTTCACTCTCTGTTGGTGGAACTGTCACAAATCTATAGCAAGGTATTTTCGTACGAAGGTTATACCGGTAAGTATGTTCCTCCTCATCTGAGGCAACTGAGTCTGACTCATTCTCCAGCTGATTTGTCACTTGTTTTCTGTGTTTTCCTTTCCTTGTCTCCTTAGCTTCAGCAATGGGATCTTCCAAAGGTAAATCATTGACAGCGAGCAAGAGGTTGCGATGAAGCACTCGAAGAGTCTTGGAACCGGTCTCGGATTGTATCTTGTATACTGGGTAGAGGTCGATCGGCCGATATATCGGGCCAATATTTGTCATTTTTTAATATAACGGCATCGGCCGATATAAGTGTTTAGTAGCGCCGATTTAAAGTCAGGCACGTCGGCGGGCAGCCCCGTGTTATTGGCGCGGTGGAAAGTGCTGCTGCTGCCACTGCATGTGAAGCACCCCAAGCCAAAACTTTTGGAAGATTCAACAACAGACCTGGGAGATAAAGGTAGTCAGAGAATTTCACTCTGTAAATGGAGTGGAGAAGTTGGCAGCTCTCACAAACACTGCAGCGCGATTGAGGGCTCCGTTACTCCGCCCCGCTCACAGACAGCAGCGTGCTCGGAGAGACAGCTGTCCTGGAGCTGCCCAGAACAGTGAATAACATTTGTTCGGAAGCATGGTTTGATGCAGACAATAACCAGATTTCCATCCAACTCATTTGTATTTAGGGATGTCAACATTTGATAATTTCCATGATCGATCGTTGTTTAAATTAACGATCAAGTGATAACCTTAATTCTGCAAAATCCGTCTGCAGCGGTATTATTATTATTATGTGCAAAAAAACTTTCTCAAACGAATTAAAGGGGTTTTAGTCTGAATAAAATGCTAGTAGCAGGACTGTAAAATGAATAAATGTGATTATGATCATTTCATAAAATGAAGAGAGCGCGCAATACGTTTAAGATTATTTTACTTTGTTGACCGTTTCCCGTCAAGGAGACCGCTGAATGCGTCTATTTAAATGGTTTCGTGGTGCTTGTTTTTCATGTATTTTAAAACGCAGTGTTTTCAAATGACACTATAGTAGTGGTGCAACGGATCATCATTGATCCGTGATCCGTTCGGATCAATATCTTCGGTTCGGCACAAACGTGACCCGCGGATTGAATTATAAAAATAAAAAAAAAGTTCCGCATGTTCAGTCCACACTCAGTGGTAATGCGGAGTGGAGGAGCAAGAACGCCACATGCTTTTTGGCTTCCCTGTCAGATATAATGATGAAGGAAAGAGGTCAGAGTGAAAAGATTGTGCCAGATCTTTATGAACAGGAGAAGAAAAAGTTGTGGATGAACTCGGAGTATTATGTTATAAAGAAGATATTATGCCATGTGCATGAAGTTGATTTCATATATTTTAATTTAATAATTTAATGTTAATAAAAAAATACAAAACGTATGTTTATTTGTCTTGGCCTTTTTTGTTTTTGCTGATCCGAAAAATGATCCGATCCATACGAGGACAAGCGAGCGCGGGTTTGACTAGATGTATTTGGAGGTTATTGCTCACGTCTCGTTCTGCACATATCCAAATGTTTCCATATTCGCAGTGTATCTGAATGTTTAACCGTAATATATATATTTAATGTAAACTAGACGGAACAAATCATCCTCTTCACATGAGCAAAAACGTCCTTGGCATAACAGCAGAGAGGACCGGTATATGGTGTATTTAAACTGACCAGTGTAACCTTTTAAATGTTTGGTTGACTGTACTTTATTTTAATAATGAACAGACTGCGATGTAAGTTCGAAATTAGAATGCACTTTAGATGTTCTGTGTCATTTATACCAAACACAAATGTTGCTAGTGTGTTTGCAGCACTACTGTTATTTATTTTTATTTTTTTTCAGTTTAATTGATTTTTATTTCTAAAATTGTATTTGTTTAAATGTACATTTAAGTTTACATCTATGTCCCAACACACTTTAAAAATTCTACTTGATAAATATAAATGCTCTAAATAAAGAGACATCGAACTTCGCCATGGTGCCGTGGACACGCCTTTTAACGAAAACTCAAGATCTTCACAACTGAACATCGCACAGGCCTTTAGGTTAGACTGACCACAAAAAAGACATTGATGTCAAAAAATTTCTAAGAGTAGTTCGTCACAGCGTAAAATATGACACTTCCTGTTGCCAATAGGTGGTGCTATGACTATAACTAAATATGGGCATGTCAATCTGTTCAGGTTCAGAGTTTCATCAAACATGTGAAGTTTGGGGCAGATTGGACATTGTATGTGTGAGTTATAGCAACTTCCTGTTTCATGGCGAATCATCGAAATTCGCCAGGCCGCCACACACACGCCCTTCAACGAAAACTCAAGATCTTCGCAATTTAATATCGCAAAGGACTTTAGATTAGGCATACCAAATTTGGTGTTGATTTGAAGAAATCTCTAGGAGGAGTTCATTAAAATACAACACATGGAAATGACCAAAATTACACAAAATTTGCTCATAATATAAAAAATAACCGACTTCCTGTTGGGTTTAGAATTTTGGTCCAAGAGTCTTTTTTGTAGGTATTGGTGTGTTACATATGTGTGCCAATTTTCGTGCATGTACGTGAAACATAGCTGGAAGGCTGCTGATTTTCTTAGTATAGGTGGCGCTGTCGAGCCATTTTGCCACACCCTCTTCTGAATCCTATATCAGACGAAAATTTTCACTAGGTTTGACGCGTGTGCAAAGTTTCATGACTTTTTGAGCATGTTAAAGCCCTCAAAAATGCGATTCATTCGGGAGGAGAAGAAGAAGAAGAAGAAGAAGAAGAATTAAAGCTGCAAGCAGCGATGAACGGGCCCTCGCACCCGGGCTCACCACCAGCGAGTTGCTTTAGTAAAAAGGTGAACGGTGAGAAATATGCATTTAATGTCATAAATATAAGTGGGAATATATCAAAGTATATCCCCATATATGTGCCAATCTTACCGTTGCCAGCAGGTGGCGCTATCATTATAATGGAATATTGTCCTTCAGATGTGTTCAGGCCAGGACTCTTACCAAACATGTGAAGTTTGGGGAAGATTGAACATTTTATGCTTGAGTTACAACAACTTCTCTTGCTGTGGCAAGACATCAAATTTTGTCATGGCGCCATAGAAACGCCCTTTAACAAAAACTCAAGATCTCCAAAAGTTAACATTGCACAGGCCTTTAGATTAGACTGACCACAAAATATATGTTAATCTCAAAAAAATTATAGGAGTAGTTTGTCGCAGAGTAAAACATGTCACTTCCTGTTGCCAATAGGTGGCCCTATGACTATAACTGAATGTGGGCATGTAGATCTGTTAAGGGCAGAAGTTTTATTTAACATGTGAAGTTTGGGGCAGATTGGACATTGTATGTCTGAGTTACAGCAACTTCCTTTTTCATGGCGAAACATCGGAATTTGTCAGGCCGCCATGGAAATGCCCTTTAACGAAATCTCAAGATCTTCACAATTTAACATCGCTAAGGGCTTAAGATTACACTGACCAGGTTTGGTGTTGATCTGAATAAATCTCTAGGAGGAGTTCGTTAAAGTACAACCCCTGAAAATGGCAAAAACAAATTCTAAATAACCGACTTCCTGTTGGGATTCAGATTTCGTACCAAGAGACTTTTTTGTAGGTATTGGTGTGTTACATGTGTCTACCGATTTTTGTACATGTACGTGAAACATAGCTCGAGGCGCACTCTTTTGAAAGTGTATAGGTGGCGTTATCGAGCCATTTTGCCACACCTGATGGAATTTTGGCCTTCAGATGTGTTCAGGCCAGGACTCTTATCACACATGTGCAGTTTGGGGAAGATCGGACATTTTATGCCTGAGTTATAACATCTTTTAATCCCATGGCGAGACAATCGAACTTCGTGACGTTACATATGTGTGCCGATTTTCGTGCATGTACGTGAAACATAGCTGGAAGGCTGTTGATTTTCTTAGTATAGGTGGCGCTGTCGAGCCATTTTTCCACACCCTCTTCTGAATCCTATATCAGCAAAAAAATTTCACCAGGTTTGACGCGTGTGCAAAGTTTCATGACTTTTTGAGCATGTTAAAGCCCTCAAAAATGCGATTCATTCGGGAGAAGAAGAAGAATAATAATAATCAAAGCTGCAAGCAGCGATGAACGGGCCCTCGCATCCGGGCTCACCGGCAGTGAGTGGTTTTAGTTAATAGGTGAACGGTGAGAAATATGCGTTTAAACTCATAAATATAAGTAGAATATATCAATGTTTATTCAATATATGTGCCAATCTTCCTGTTACCAGCAAGTGGCGCTATCATTACAATGGAATATTGGCCTTCAGATGTGTTCAGGGCAGGACTTTTATCGAACATGTGAGGTTTGGGGAGGATTGGTCATTTTATGCCTGAGATACAACAACATCCTATTTCATGGCGAAACAACGAAATTTGTCAGGCCGCCATGGACACGCCCTTTAACGAAACCTCAAGATCTTCGCAATTTAAGATCGCAAAAGGCTTTAGATTACACTGACCAAGTTTGGTGTTGATCTGAATAAATATCTAGGAGGAGTTCGTTAAAGTACAACCCCTGAAAATGGCCAAAACAACACTAATTTTGCAGAGAAAATTCTAAATAACTGACTTCCTGTTGGGATTCGGATTTCGTACCAAGAGACTTTTTCGTAGATATTGGTGTGTTACATGTGTGTACCGATTTTTGTACATGTACGTGAAACATAGCTCGAGGCGCACTCCGTTTAAAGTGTATACGCACTCCGTTGAAAGTTTATAAGTGGCGCTATCAAGCCATTTTGCCACACTCGATGAAATATTGGCCTTCAGATCTGTTCAGGCCAGGACCCTTATCACACAAGTGAGGTTTGGGCAAGATCAGACATTTTATGCCTGAGTTATAACATCTTTTATTAACATGGCGAGACATCGAACTTCGCCATGGTGCCGTGGACACGCCTTTGAACGAAAACTCAAGATCTTTACAACTGAACATCGCACAGGCCTTTAGATTAGACTGACCACACAAAATACATTGATGTCAAAAAATTTCTAAGAGTAGTTCGTCACAGCGTAAAATATGACACTTCCTGTTGCCAATAGGTGGCGCTATGACTATAACTGAATATGGGCATGTCAATCTGTTCAGAATCAGAGTTTCATCAAACATGTGAAGTTTGGGGCAGATTGGACATTGTATGTGTGAGTTATAGCAACTTCATTTTTCGTGGCGAATCATCGAAATTCGACAGGCTGCCACGGACACGCCCTTCAACGAAAACTCAAGATCTTCGCAATTTAACATCGCAAAGGACTTTAGATTAGTCACACCAAATTTGGTGTTGATTTGAGGAAATCTCTAGGAGGAGTTCGTTAAAATACAACACATGGAAATGACCAAAATTACACCAAATTTGCTCATAATATTAAAAATAACCGACTTCCTGTTGGGTTTAGAATTTTGGTCCAAGAGTCTTTTTTGTAGGTATTGGTGTGTTACATATGTGTGCCAATTTTCGTGCATGTACGTGAAACATAGCTCGAGGCGAACACCGTTGAACGTCTATAGGTGGCGCTGTCGAGCCATTTTGCCACACCCACTTCTGAAACCCATATCAGATGTAAATTTTCGCCAGTTCTGAGGTGTGTGCAAAGTTTCATGACTTTTTGAGTATGTTTAGGCCCTCAAAAATGCGATTTATTTTGGAGAAGTATAATAATAATTAAAGCTGCAAGCAGCGATGAACGGGCCCTCGCACCCGGGCTCACCGTCATCGTGTGGCTTTAGTAAAAAGGTGAACGTTGAGAAATATGCATTTAAACTCATAAATATAAGTGCAATATATCAAAGTTTATTCCATATGTGTGCCAATCTTCCTGTTGCCAGCAGGTGGCGCTATCGTTATAATGGAATATTGGCCTTCAGATGTGTTCAAGCCAGGACCCTTATCACACATGTGAAGTTTGGACAAGATCGGACATTTTATGCCTGAGTTATAACATCTTTTATTCCCATGGCGAGACATCGAACTTCGTCATGGCGACATGGACATGCCTTTTAACAAAAACTCAAGATCTTCACAACTAAACATCACACAGGTCTTTAGATTAGACTGACCACAAAAAAGACATTGATGTCATAAAATTTCTAGGAGTAGTTTGTCACAGTGTAAAATATGTCACTTCCAGTTGCCAATAGGTGGCGCTATGACTATAACTGAATATTGGCATGTAGATCTGTTCAGGTGAAGAGTCTTATCAAAAATGTGAAGTTTGGGGCGGATTGGACATTGTATGTGTGAGTTATAGCACCATCATTTTTCATGGCGAATCATCGAAATTTGTCAGGCCGCCATGGACACGCCCTTTAACGAAACCTCAAGATCTTCGCAATTTAACATGGCAAAGGGCTTTAGATTACACTGACCAAGTTTGGTGTTGATCTGAATAAATCTCTAGGAGGAGTTTGTTAAAATACAACCCCTGAAAATGACAAAAACAACACCAATTTTGCAGGGAAAATTAAAAATAACCGACTTCCTGTTGGGATTCAGATTTCGTACCAAGAGACTTTTTTGTAGCTATTGGTGTGTTACATATGTTTACCGATTTTCGTACATGTATATGACATGTAGCTCGAGGCGCACTCCATTGAAAATGTATAGGTGGCGCTATCGAGCCATTTTGCCACACCCAATGGAATATTAGCCTCCAGATGTGTTCAGGTCAGTACTCTTATCAAACATTTGAAGTTTGGGCAAGATCTGATATTTTATGACTGAGTTACAACAACAACTACTCCCATGGCGAGACATCGAACTTTGACATGGCACCATGGACACGCCCTTTAACGAAAACTCAAGATCTTCTCAATTTAACATCGTACAGGCCTTTAGATTAGACTGACGACAAAAAAGACATTGATGTCAAAAATTTCTAGAAGTAGTTTGTCGCAGCGTAAAATATGTCACTTCCTGTTGCCAATAGGTGGCGCTATGACTATAACTGAATATGGTCATGTCAAACTGTTCAGGACAGGAGACTCAGTAAACATGTGAAGTTTGGGGCAGATTGGTCATTGTATGTCTGAGTTATAGCAACTTCCTGTTTCATGGCGAATCATCGAAATTCGCCAGGCCGCCACACACAGGCCCTTCAACGAAAACTCAAAAGCTTCGCAATTTAACATCGCAATGGCCTTTAGATTAGGCATACCAAATTTGGTGTTGATCTGAATTAATCTCTAGGAGGAGTTCGTTAAAATACAACGCATGGAAATGACAAAAATGACACAAAATTTGCTCATAATATTAGAAATAACCGACTTCCTGTTGCGTTTCGGATTTTGCTCCAAGAGACTTTTTTGTAGGTATTGGAGAGTTACATGTTTATACCGATTTTCATACATGTACATGAAACGTAGCTCGATGACTTTTTGAGCATGTTAAAGCCCTCAAAAATGCGATTCATTCGGGAGAAGAAGAAGAATAATAATAATCAAAGCTGCAAGCAGCGATGAACGGGCCCTCGCATCCGGGCTCACCGGCAGTGAGTGGTTTTAGTTAATAGGTGAACGGTGAGAAATATGCGTTTAAACTCATAAATATAAGTAGAATATATCAATGTTTATTCAATATATGTGCCAATCTTCCTGTTACCAGCAAGTGGCGCTATCATTACAATGGAATATTGGCCTTCAGATGTGTTCAGGGCAGGACTTTTATCGAACATGTGAGGTTTGGGGAGGATTGGTCATTTTATGCCTGAGATACAACAACATCCTATTTCATGGCGAAACAACGAAATTTGTCAGGCCGCCATGGACACGCCCTTTAACGAAACCTCAAGATCTTCGCAATTTAAGATCGCAAAAGGCTTTAGATTACACTGACCAAGTTTGGTGTTGATCTGAATAAATATCTAGGAGGAGTTCGTTAAAGTACAACCCCTGAAAATGGCCAAAACAACACTAATTTTGCAGAGAAAATTCTAAATAACTGACTTCCTGTTGGGATTCGGATTTCGTACCAAGAGACTTTTTCGTAGATATTGGTGTGTTACATGTGTGTACCGATTTTTGTACATGTACGTGAAACATAGCTCGAGGCGCACTCCGTTTAAAGTGTATACGCACTCCGTTGAAAGTTTATAAGTGGCGCTATCAAGCCATTTTGCCACACTCGATGAAATATTGGCCTTCAGATCTGTTCAGGCCAGGACCCTTATCACACAAGTGAGGTTTGGGCAAGATCAGACATTTTATGCCTGAGTTATAACATCTTTTATTAACATGGCGAGACATCGAACTTCGCCATGGTGCCGTGGACACGCCTTTGAACGAAAACTCAAGATCTTTACAACTGAACATCGCACAGGCCTTTAGATTAGACTGACCACACAAAATACATTGATGTCAAAAAATTTCTAAGAGTAGTTCGTCACAGCGTAAAATATGACACTTCCTGTTGCCAATAGGTGGCGCTATGACTATAACTGAATATGGGCATGTCAATCTGTTCAGAATCAGAGTTTCATCAAACATGTGAAGTTTGGGGCAGATTGGACATTGTATGTGTGAGTTATAGCAACTTCATTTTTCGTGGCGAATCATCGAAATTCGACAGGCTGCCACGGACACGCCCTTCAACGAAAACTCAAGATCTTCGCAATTTAACATCGCAAAGGACTTTAGATTAGTCACACCAAATTTGGTGTTGATTTGAGGAAATCTCTAGGAGGAGTTCGTTAAAATACAACACATGGAAATGACCAAAATTACACCAAATTTGCTCATAATATTAAAAATAACCGACTTCCTGTTGGGTTTAGAATTTTGGTCCAAGAGTCTTTTTTGTAGGTATTGGTGTGTTACATATGTGTGCCAATTTTCGTGCATGTACGTGAAACATAGCTCGAGGCGAACACCGTTGAACGTCTATAGGTGGCGCTGTCGAGCCATTTTGCCACACCCACTTCTGAAACCCATATCAGATGTAAATTTTCGCCAGTTCTGAGGTGTGTGCAAAGTTTCATGACTTTTTGAGTATGTTTAGGCCCTCAAAAATGCGATTTATTTTGGAGAAGTATAATAATAATTAAAGCTGCAAGCAGCGATGAACGGGCCCTCGCACCCGGGCTCACCGTCATCGTGTGGCTTTAGTAAAAAGGTGAACGTTGAGAAATATGCATTTAAACTCATAAATATAAGTGCAATATATCAAAGTTTATTCCATATGTGTGCCAATCTTCCTGTTGCCAGCAGGTGGCGCTATCGTTATAATGGAATATTGGCCTTCAGATGTGTTCAAGCCAGGACCCTTATCACACATGTGAAGTTTGGACAAGATCGGACATTTTATGCCTGAGTTATAACATCTTTTATTCCCATGGCGAGACATCGAACTTCGTCATGGCGACATGGACATGCCTTTTAACAAAAACTCAAGATCTTCACAACTAAACATCACACAGGTCTTTAGATTAGACTGACCACAAAAAAGACATTGATGTCATAAAATTTCTAGGAGTAGTTTGTCACAGTGTAAAATATGTCACTTCCAGTTGCCAATAGGTGGCGCTATGACTATAACTGAATATTGGCATGTAGATCTGTTCAGGTGAAGAGTCTTATCAAAAATGTGAAGTTTGGGGCGGATTGGACATTGTATGTGTGAGTTATAGCACCATCATTTTTCATGGCGAATCATCGAAATTTGTCAGGCCGCCATGGACACGCCCTTTAACGAAACCTCAAGATCTTCGCAATTTAACATGGCAAAGGGCTTTAGATTACACTGACCAAGTTTGGTGTTGATCTGAATAAATCTCTAGGAGGAGTTTGTTAAAATACAACCCCTGAAAATGACAAAAACAACACCAATTTTGCAGGGAAAATTAAAAAATAACCGACTTCCTGTTGGGATTCAGATTTCGTACCAAGAGACTTTTTTGTAGCTATTGGTGTGTTACATATGTTTACCGATTTTCGTACATGTATATGACATGTAGCTCGAGGCGCACTCCATTGAAAATGTATAGGTGGCGCTATCGAGCCATTTTGCCACACCCAATGGAATATTAGCCTCCAGATGTGTTCAGGTCAGTACTCTTATCAAACATTTGAAGTTTGGGCAAGATCTGATATTTTATGACTGAGTTACAACAACAACTACTCCCATGGCGAGACATCGAACTTTGACATGGCACCATGGACACGCCCTTTAACGAAAACTCAAGATCTTCTCAATTTAACATCGTACAGGCCTTTAGATTAGACTGACGACAAAAAAGACATTGATGTCAAAAATTTCTAGAAGTAGTTTGTCGCAGCGTAAAATATGTCACTTCCTGTTGCCAATAGGTGGCGCTATGACTATAACTGAATATGGTCATGTCAAACTGTTCAGGACAGGAGACTCAGTAAACATGTGAAGTTTGGGGCAGATTGGTCATTGTATGTCTGAGTTATAGCAACTTCCTGTTTCATGGCGAATCATCGAAATTCGCCAGGCCGCCACACACAGGCCCTTCAACGAAAACTCAAAAGCTTCGCAATTTAACATCGCAATGGCCTTTAGATTAGGCATACCAAATTTGGTGTTGATCTGAATTAATCTCTAGGAGGAGTTCGTTAAAATACAACGCATGGAAATGACAAAAATGACACAAAATTTGCTCATAATATTAGAAATAACCGACTTCCTGTTGCGTTTCGGATTTTGCTCCAAGAGACTTTTTTGTAGGTATTGGAGAGTTACATGTTTATACCGATTTTCATACATGTACATGAAACGTAGCTCGAGGCGCACACCGTTGAACGTGTATAGGTGGCGCTGTTGAGCCATTTTTGCCACACCCACTTCTGAAACCCATATCAGACGTAAATTTTCGCCAGTTCTGAGGTGTGTGCAAAGTTTCATGACTTTTCGAGAATGTTTAGGCCCTCAAAAATGCGATTCATCTTAGAGAAGAATAATAATAATAATAATAATAATAATAATAATTAAAGCTGCAAGCAGCGATGAACGGGCCCTCGCACCCGGGCTCACCGCCATCGTGTTGCTTTAGTAAAAAGGTGAACGTTGAGAAATATGCATTTAATGTCCTAAATATAAGTGGAATATATCAAAGTATATCCCATATATGTGCCAATCTTACCGTTGCCAGCAGGTGGCGCTATCATTATAATGGAATATTGGCCTTCAGATGTGTTCAGGCCAGGACTCTTATCAAACATGTGAAGTTTGGGGAAGATTGAACATTTTATGCTTAAGTTACAACAACTTCTCTTGCTGTGGCAAGACATCAAATTTTGTCATGGCGCCATGGAAACGCCCTTTAACAAAAACTCAAGATCTCCAAAAGTTAACATTGCACAGGCCTTTAGATTAGACTGACCACAAAATGTATGTTTAATTTCAAAAAAATTATAGGAGTAGTTTTTCGCAGCGTAAAACATGTCACTTCCTGTTGCCAATAGGTGGCGCTATGACTATAACTGAATGTGGGCATGTAGATCTGTTAAGGGCAGAAGTTTTATCTAACATGTGAAGTTTGGGGCAGATTGGACATTGTATATCTGAGTTACAGCAACTTCCTTTTTCATGGCGAAACATCGAAATTGTCAGGGCCGCTATGGACACGCCCTTTAACGAAATCTAAAGATCTTCGCAATTTAACATCGCAAAGGGCTTAAGATTACACTGACCAGGTTTGGTGTGATCTGAATAAATCTCTAGGAGGAGTTCGTTAAAGTACAACCCCTGAAAATGGCAAAAACAACGCCAATTTTGCAGAGAAAATTTCTAAATAACCGACTTCCTGTTGGGATTCGGATTTCGTGCCAAGAGACTTTTTTGTAGGTATTGGTGTGTTACATGTGTATAACGATTTTTGTACATGTACGTGAAACATAGCTCGAGGCGCACTCTGTTGAAAGTGTATAGGTGGCCGCTATCGAGCCATTTTGCCACACCTGATGGAATGTTGGCCTTCAGATGTGTTCAGGCCAGGACTCTTATCACACATGTGCAGTTTGGGGAAGATCGGACATTTTATGCCTGAGTTATAACATCTTCTATTCCTATGGCGAGACATCGAACTTCGTGACGGCGCCATGGACACGCCTTTTAATGAAAACTCAAGATCTTCACAACTAAACATTCACACAGGCCTTTATATTAGACTGACCACAAAAAATACATTGATGTCATAAAATTTCTAGGAGTAGTTCATCGCAATGTAAAATATGTCACTTCCTGCTCTGCCAGTGGTGGCGCATGACTATAACTGATATGGGCA
>NW_020527084.1:0-33919 GCF_003368295.1 Carassius auratus | reverse complement strand
AACATGCTCCGAAGTGCCGATCTGAATCAACCGAGTCGCGAACATGCTCCGAAGTGCCGATCTGAATCAACCGAGGGCGAACATGCTCCGAAGTGCCGATCTGAATCAACGAGTCGCGAACGGCTCCGAAGTGCCGATCTGAATCAACCGAGTCGCGAACATGCTCCGAAGTGCCGATCTGAATCAACCGAGTCGCGAACATTCTCCGAAGTGCCGATCTGAATCAACCGAGTCGCGAACATGCTCCGAAGTGCCGATCTGAATCAACGAGGGCGCGAACATGCTCCGAAGTGCCGATCTGAATCAACCGAGTCGCGAACAGGCTCCGAAGTGCCGATCTGAATCAACCGAGTCGCGAACATTCTCCGAAGTGCCGATCTGAAAACTTCGACCAAAGAATGTAAAAAATAACTCTATTTCTCTAATAACTCTACAACTCTATGAAAGACTCAGATCACATATCTAAAAATAAATCGCTATAGTAAAAGATAAATAATAAGAGGAGTGAAGTTTCCTACCGTTCTGCTGTGTTTGGTCCTCTCGCTCGTTGTCGCCGCTCACACGCCCGTTTACAGCACTAAATTAATCATCTTTGCTAATGATTATACATTTACTTCTTTGTCAGCTTCAGGTTCTTCATTTATTATTGTTCAATGAACTGTTTGAAAGAAAAAAGGTTGTATTTCAGTAATAATTCAAAATTATCAAAATAAAATATATAAAATAATGGTTTATATTTTAATATCCTTTAAAATATAATTTATTTCTGTGATGTGCAGCTGTATTTTCAGCATCATTCCTCCAGTCTTCAGTGTCACATGATCTTTAGAAATCATGAAAATATGATGATTTATTATTAGAACTATTAACAGTTGTGCTATCAAATATTATTTTGGAATCTGCGATACTTTTTTAAGGATTCTGCGATGTATAATTATTTTTTTTTTAAAGAACAGCGTTTATTCAAAATATAAATCTTTTCTAACAATATTAATCTTTGATATCACTTCTTAGCAATTTAACACAACCTGAATAAAAGATTCTAAAATCTAATAAAGAATACAATTTCTTATAAAAAAGAAAGGATAAAAATGTACTGACCCCAAACTATTGAACTGTATTGAATATTGTTAGAAAAGTCTTCTATTTTAAATAAATGCTCTTCTTTTTACATTTTCATTGATCAAAGAATCCTGAAAGAAGTATCACAGTTTCAGCAGCACAACTCTGATAATAAATCATCATATTATTCTGATTTCTGAAGATCATGTGACACATGATCAATAATAAGATGTTAAATACTCATCTGAGGAGAAAACTATGTTGCATCATAATGAAAGGATGTGTGAGTACACTTTCTGTAAACTGAGCCAAAGATTTTTTCACTGATTTAGGGTAGAGTAAGAATATTTACTGCATTGGCAAGTTAGTTCATACTTAGATATAATTTTATATGCAATATTACCTTTTCTTTTCATCATGATAAGAGTTCATGATAATTAATGTTCAACTTTAATTCTCAGTTGATTAATCCATCCACAATTCATAAAACACAACACATGCAACTGAGGTACAAGAAGTATTGACATCCAAAAGTCATTGAAATCATTTAAAAATCACATCGACAGGTTAAAAAAAAGCCTCAGGTCAAATATTCATTTATCACAAATTAACTGTTTGACAAACACTTCCTGCTCCGAAGTCCCGATCTGAAAACTTCGACCAAAGAATGTAAAAAATAACTCTATTTCTCTAATAACTCTACAACTCTATGAAAGACTCAGATCACGTATATAAAAATAAATCGCTATAGTAAAAGAGAAATAATAAGAGGAGTGAAGTTTCCTACCATTCTACTGTGTTTGGTCCTCACGCGCGTCTGACGCTCTGCGGCGCGTGTCCGCCGCTCATACGCGCGTTTACAGCGCTAAATTAATCATCTTTGCTAATTATTTATACATTTACTTCATTGTCAGCTTCAGGTACTTCATTTATTATTGTTCAAATTAACTGTTTGAAACAAAAAAAAAGGTTGTATTTCAGTAATAATTCAAAATGATCAAAATAAAATATATAAAATAATGGTTTATATTTTAATATCCCTTTAAAATATAATTTATTTTTGTGATGTGCAACTGTATTTTCAGCATCATTCCTCCAGTCTTCAGTGTCACATGATCTCTAGAAATCATGAAAATATGATGATTTATTATTAGAACTATTAACAGTTGTGCTATCAAATATTATTTTGGAATCTGCGATACGTTTTTAAGGATTCTTGCGATGTATAATTTTTTTAAAGAACAGAGTTTATTCAAAATATAAATCTCTTCTAACAATATTTAATCTTTGATATCACTTCTTATCAGTTTAACACATCCTGAATAGAAGATTCTAAAATGTAATAAAGAATACAATTTCTGTTAAAAAAAAAGGATTAAAATTTACTGACCCCAAACTATTGAACTGTAGTGAATATTGTTAGAAAATATTTATATTTTAAATAAATGCTCTTCTTTTTAACTTTTTATTTAGTGCTTCATGTAGGTTGTCTACAAACCGGAAGGTTGGTGGTTTCGATCCCTGGCTCCACCTGACTAAAGTGTGGAGGTGTCCTTGAGCAAGACACCTTAACCCCAGCTGCTTCCCGATGAGCTGGATGGCGCATTTAATGGCACACACCCAGTCGGTGTATGAATGAGTGTGTGAATGGGTATGAATGAGTGTCTTTAAATTACATTCTGTTACTTAACTAACCAACTGAAATGTTTAAAACGCTGTTTAATGTGAGGAGGAAAAAAAAAGAACACTGCCCCTTTAAGAAAAAACGCATGTGCTGAATAGGGAAGAGAGAGAGAACGTGCTAATTGAGATGAAGAGACGAGAGGTGATGCTGACAGTGATCGGTTGAGTAAAGAAAAATAACTTTGACTTTATGATTGTAAAAGTAAATGTAATTTGTTCTGAGATGCTACATTGGCGAAATCTGAGATGGCGAGCCACCCGACAAACCACTGAGGAGAACAGAGACTGTTGTTATATATCAGCGACCTGTAAAGGAAAGCAAATTCACCTGGATATTCTCCATCCTGGTAAGACTGTAAAGACTGCTATATTTTCCTTCCTGCAGACAGCAGTTGGAACTGAGTGACTGACTGTCACCAGAATTGTGCGTACAGAATTGTGAAAGCAACTTTGAGAATTTTGTAACTTTTGTGCATTTTCTTATTTATTTATTTCTCCCTTCTTGAATGTTGAGTTTGGTTGTCTATCATTTGTGTTAGAACAAAGAAAAAGGTTACTTTGAAGCAGTCTAAGTAATACTGCATAGCAGAAACCACTGAATAAGAAAAGAACCGAACTTAAATTGATTAGAAAAGGCCTAAAAGCGAACATAAAAACTTGATTAGATCTGAACTAAATAGGATAAAACAACTAGGTGAACAAAACTAATTAAATTAGCGCTAATAGAAGGAAACCTATAGGGAAAAGGTAAACAATCGTTTGATATTTTATTTTTATTTTATTTTGTGCAGATCTGAATCAACCGAGTCGCGAACATGCTCCGAAGTGCCGATCTGAAATCAACCGAGGGCGCGAACATGCTCCGAAGTGCCGATCTGAATCAACCGAGTCGCGAACAGGCTCCGAAGTGCCGATCTGAATCAACAGAGTCGCGAACATGCTCCGAAGTGCCGATCTGAATCAACCGAGTCGCGAACATTCTCCGAAGTGCCGATCTGAATCAACCGAGTCGCGAACATGCTCCGAAGTGCCGATCTGAAATCAAGCGAGGGCGCGAACATGCTCCGAAGTGCCGATCTGAATCAAACCGAGTTGCGAACAGGCTCCGAAGTGCCGATCTGAATCAACCGAGTTGCGAACATTCTCCGAAGTGCCGATCTGAAAACTTCGACCAAAGAATGTAAAAAATAACTCTATTTCTCTAATAACTCTACAACTCTATGAAAGACTCAGATCACATATCTAAAAATAAATCGCTATAGTAAAAGATAAATAATAAGAGGAGTGAAGTTTCCTACCGTTCTGCTGTGTTTGGTCCTCTCGCTCGTGTCCGCCGCTCACACGCCCGTTTACAGCACTAAATTAATCATCTTTGCTAATGATTATACATTTACTTCTTTGTCAGCTTCAGGTTCTTCATTTATTATTGTTCAATGAACTGTTTGAAAGAAAAAAAGGTTGTATTTCGGTAATAATTCAAAATTATCAAAATAAAATATATAAAATAATGGTTTATATTTTAATATCCTTTAAAATATAATTTATTTCTGTGATGTGCAGCTGTATTTTCAGCATCATTCCTCCAGTCTTCAGTGTCACATGATCTTTAGAAATCATGAAAATATGATGATTTATTATTAGAACTATTAACAGTTGTGCTATCAAATATTATTTTGGAATCCGCGATACTTTTTTAAGGATTCTGCGATGTATAATTATTATTTTTTTTAAAGAACAGCGTTTATTCAAAATATAAATCTTTTCTAACAATATTAATCTTTGATATCACTTCTTAGCAATTTAACACAACCTGAATAAAATATTCTAAAATCTAATAAAGAATACAATTTCTTATAAAAAAGAAAGGATAAAAATGTACTGACCCCAAACTATTGAACTGTATTGAATATTGTTAGAAAAGTCTTCTATTTTAAATAAATGCTCTTCTTTTTAAATTTTCATTGATCAAAGAATCCTGAAAGAAGTATCACAGTTTCAGCAGCACAACTCTGATAATAAATCATCATATTATTCTGATTTCTGAAGATCATGTGACACATGATCAATAATAAAGATGTTAAATACTCATCTGAGGAGAAAACTATGTTGCATCATAATGAAAGGATGTGTGAGTACACTTTTCTGTAAACTGAGCCAAAGATTTTTTTCACTGATTTAGGGTAGAGTAAGAATATTTACTGCATTGGCAAGTTAGTTCATACTTAGATATAATTGTATATGCAATATTACCTTTTCTTTTCATCATGATATATAAGAGTTCATGATAATTAATGTTCAACTTTAATTCTCAGTTGATTAATCCATCCACAATTCATAAAACACAACACATGCAACTGAGGTACAAGAAGTATTGACATCCAAAAGTCATTGAAATCATTTAAAAATCACATCGACAGGTTAAAAAAAAGCCTCAGGTCAAATATTCATTTATCACAAATTAACTGTTTGACAAACACTTCCTGCTCCGAAGTCCCGATCTGAAAACTTCGACCAAAGAATGTAAAAAATAACTCTATTTCTCTAATAACTCTACAACTCTATGAAAGACTCAGATCACGTATCTAAAAATAAATCGCTATAGTAAAAGAGAAATAATAAGAGGAGTGAAGTTTCCTACCATTCTGCTGTGTTTGGTCCTCACGCGCGTCTGACGCTCTGCGGCGCGTGTCCGCCGCTCATACGCGCGTTTACAGCGCTAAATTAATCATCTTTGCTAATTATTATACATTTACTTCATTGTCAGCTTCAGGTACTTCATTTATTATTGTTCAATTAACTGTTTGAAACAAAAAAAAAAGGTTGTATTTCAGTAATAATTCAAAATGATCAAAATAAAATATATAAAATAATGGTTTATATTTTAATATCCTTTAAAATATAATTTATTTTTTGTGATGTGCAACTGTATTTTCAGCATCATTCCTCCAGTCTTCAGTGTCACATGATCTCTAGAAATCATGAAAATATGATGATTTATTATTAGAACTATTAACAGTTGTGCTATCAAATATTATTTTGGAATCTGCGATACGTTTTTTAAGGATTCTGCGATGTATAATTTTTTTTAAAGAACAGAGTTTATTCAAAATATAAATCTCTTCTAACAATATTTAATCTTTGATATCACTTCTTATCAGTTTAACACATCCTGAATAGAAGATTCTAAAATGTAATAAAGAATACAATTTCTGTTAAAAAAAAAGGATTAAAATTTACTGACCCCAAACTATTGAACTGTAGTGAATATTGTTAGAAATATTTATATTTTAAATAAATGCTCTTCTTTTTAACTTTTTATTTAGTGGTTCATGTAGGTTGTCTACAAACCGGAAGGTTGGTGGTTCGATCCCTGGCTCCACCTGACTAAAGTGTGGAGGTGTCCTTGAGCAAGACACCTAACCCCAGCTGCTCCCGATGAGCTGGATGGCGCATTTAATGGCACACACCCAGTCGGTGTATGAATGAGTGTGTGAATGGGTATGAATGAGTGTCTTTAAATTACATTCTGTTACTTAACTAACCAACTGAAATGTTTAAAACGCTGTTTAATGTGAGGAGGAAAAAAAAAGAACACTGCCCCTTTAAGAAAAAACGCATGTGCTGAATAGGGAAGAGAGAGAGAACGTGCTAATTGAGATGAAGAGACGAGAGGTGATGCTGACAGTGATCGGTTGAGTAAAGAAAAATAACTTTGACTTTATGATTGTAAAAGTAAATGTAATTTGTTCTGAGATGCTACATTGGCGAAATCTGAGATGGCGAGCCACCCGACAAACCACTGAGGAGAACAGAGACTGTTGTTATATATCAGCGACCTGTAAAGGAAAGCAAATTCACCTGGATATTCTCCATCCTGGTAAGACTGTAAAGACTGCTATATTTTCCTTCCTGCAGACAGCAGTTGGACTGAGTGACTGACTGTCACCAGAATTGTGCGTACAGAATTGTGAAAGCAACTTTGAGAATTTTGTAACTTTTGTGCATTTTCTTATTTATTTATTTCTCCCTTCTTGAATGTTGAGTTTGGTTGTCTATCATTTGTGTTAGAACAAAGAAAAAGGTTACTTTGAAGCAGTCTAAGTAATACTGCATAGCAGAAACCACTGAATAAGAAAAGAACCGAACTTAAATTGATTAGAAAGGCCTAAAAGCGAACATAAAAACTTGATTAGATCTGAACTAAATAGGATAAAACAACTAGGTGAACAAAACTAATTAAATTAGCGCTAATAGAAGGAAACCTATAGGGAAAAAGGTAAACAATCGTTTGATATTTTATTTTTATTTTATTTTGTGCAGATCTGAATCAACCGAGTCGCGAACAGGCTCCGAAGTGCCGATCTGAAATCAACCGAGTCGCGAACATGCTCCGAAGTGCCGATCTGAAATCAACCGAGGGCGCGAACATGCTCCGAAGTGCCGATCTGAATCAACCGAGTCGCGAACAGGCTCCGAAGTGCCGATCTGAATCAACCGAGTCGCGAACATTCTCCGAAGTGCCGATCTGAATCAACCGAGTCGCGAACATGCTCCGAAGTGCCGATCTGAAATCAAGCGAGGGCGCGAACATGCTCCGAAGTGCCGATCTGAATCAACCGAGTCGCGAACATTCTCCGAAGTGCCGATCTGAATCAACCGAGTCGCGAACAGGCTCCGAAGTGCCGATCTGAAACTTCGACCAAAGAATGTAAAAAATAACTCTATTTCTCTAATAACTCTACAACTCTATGAAAGACTCAGATCACATATCTAAAAATAAAATCGCTATAGTAAAAGATAAATAATAAGAGGAGTGAAGTTTCCTACCGTTCTGCTGTGTTTGGTCCTCACGCACCTCTGCTCCGCGGCGCGTGTCCCGCCGCTCACAGGCCCGTTTACAGCACTAAATTAATCATCTTTGCTAATGATTATACATTTACTTCATTGTCAGCTTCAGGTTCTTCATTTATTATTGTTCAATGAACTGTTTGAAAGAAAAAAGGTTGTATTTCAGTAATAATTCAAAATTATCAAAATAAAATATATAAAATAATGGTTTATATTTTAATATCCTTTAAAATATAATTTTATTTCTGTGATGTGCAGCTGTATTTTCAGCATCATTCCTCCAGTCTTCAGTGTCACATGATCTTTAGAAATCATGAAAATATGATGATTTATTATTAGAACTATTAACAGTTGTGCTATCAAATATTATTTTGGAATCTGCGATACTTTTTTAAGGATTCTGCGATGTATAATTTTTTTTTTTTTTTAAAGAACAGCGTTTATTCAAAATATAAATCTCTTCTAACAATATTAATCTTTGATATCACTTCTTAGCAATTTAACACAACCTGAATAAAAGATTCTAAAATCTAATAAAGAATACAATTTCTTGTAAAAAAGAAAGGATAAAAATGTACTGACCCCAAACTATTGAACTGTAGTGAATATTGTTAGAAAAGTCTTCTATTTTAAATAAATGCTCTTCCTTTTTAACTTTTCATTGGTCAAAGAATCCTGAAAGAAGTATCACAGTTTCAGCAGCACAACTCTGATAATAAATCATCATATTATTCTGATTTCTGAAGATCATGTGACACCATGATCAATAATAAAGATGTTAAATACTCATCTGAGGAGAAAACTATGTTGGCATCATAATGAAAGGATGTGTGAGTACACTTTTCTGTAAACTGGGCCAAAGATTTTTTCACTGATTTAGGGTAGAGTAAGAATATTTACTGCATTGGTAAGTTAGTTCATACTTAGATATAATTTTATATGCAATATTACCTTTTCTTTTCATCATCATATTTAATAGTTAATGATAATTAATGTTCAACTTTAATTCTCAGTTGATTAATCCATCCACAATTCATAAAACACAACACATGCAACTGAGGTACAAGAAGTATTGAAATCCAAAAGTCATTGAAATCATTTAAAAATCACATCGACAGGTTAAAAAAAAAGCCTCAGGTCAAATATTCATTTATCACAAATTAACTGTTTGACAAACACTTCCTGCTCCGAAGTCCCGATCTGAATCAACCGAGTCGCGAACAGGCTCCGAAGTGCCGACCTGAATCAACCAAGTCTCGAACATGCTCCGAAGTCCCGATCTTAAAACTTCGACCAAAGAATGTAAAAAATAACTCTATTTCTCTAATAACTCTACAACTCTATGAAAGACTCAGATCACGTATCTAAAAATAAATCGCTATATTAAAAGAGAAATAATAAGAGGAGTGAAGTTTCCTATCGTTCTGCTGTGTTTGGTCCTCTCGCTCGTGTCCGCCGCTCACGCGCGGCGTTTACAGCGCTAAATTAATCATCTTTGCTAATTTTTATACATTTACTTCATTGTCAGCTTCAGGTACTTCATTTATTATTGTTCAATGAACTGTTTGAAACAAAAAAAAAAGGTTGTATTTCAGTAATAATTCAAAATTATCAAAATAAAATATATAAAATAATGGTTTATATTTTAATATCCTTTAAAATATAAGTTATTTTTGTGATGTGCAACTGTATTTTCAGCATCATTCCTCCAGTCTTCAGTGTCACATGATCTTTAGAAATCATGAAAATATGATGATTTATTATTAGAACAATTAACAGTTGTGCTATCAAATATTATTTTGGAATCTGCGATACTTTTTTAAGGATTCTGCGATGTATAATTTTTTTTTTAAAGAACAGAGTTTATTCAAAATATAAATCTCTTCTAACAATATTAATCTTTGATATCACTTCTTATCAATTTAACACATCCTGAATAAAAGATTCTAAAATCTAATAAAGAATACAATTTCTTATAAAAAAAGGATACAAATTTACTGACCCCAAACTATTGAACTGTAGTGAATATTGTTAGAAAATATTTATATTTTAAATAAATGCTCTTCTTTTTAACTTTTTATTTAGTGGTTCATGTAGGTTGTCTACAAACCGGAAGGTTGGTGGTTCGATCCCTGGCTCCACCTGACTAAGTGTCGAGGTGTCCTTGAGCAAGACACCTAACCCCAGCTGCTCCCGATGAGCTGGATGGCGGCTTTAATGGCACACACCGCAGTCGGTGTATGAATGAGTGTGTGAATGGGTATGAATGAGTGTCTTTAAATTACATTCTGTTACTTAACTAACCAATTTAAATGTTTAAAACGCTGTTTAATGTGAGGAGGAAAAAAAAGAACACGGCCCCTTTAAGAAAAAACGCATGTGCTGAATAGGGAAGAGATCGAGAACGTGCTAATTGAGATGAAGAGACGAGAGGTGACGCTGACAGTGATCGGTTGAGTAAAGAAAAATAACTTTGACTTTATGATTGTAAATGTAATTTGTTCTGAGATGCTACATTGGCGAAATCTGAGATGGCGAGCCACCCGACAAACCACTGAGGAGAACAGAGACTGTTGTTATATATCAGCGACCTGTAAAGGAAAGCAAATTCACCTGGGTATTCTCCATCCTGGTAAGACTGTAAAGACTGCTATATTTTCCTTCCTGCAGACAGCAGTTGGACTGAGTGACTGACTGTCACCAGAATTGTGCGTACAGAATTGTGAAAGCAACTTTGAGAATTTTGTAACTTTTGTGCATTTTCTTATTTATTTATTTTTTTCTCCCTTCTTGAATGTTGAGTTTGGTTGTGTATCATTTGTGTTAGAACAAAGAAAAAGGTTACTTTGAAGCAGTCTTAGTAATACTGCATAGCAGAAACCACTGAATAAGAAAAGAACCGAACTTAAATTGATTAGAAAGGCCTAAAAGCGAACATAAAAACTTTATTAGATCTGAACTAAATAGGATAAAACAACTAGGTGAACAAAACTAATTAAATTAGCGCTAATAGATGGAAACCTATAGGGAAAAAAGGTAAACAATCGTTTGATATTTTGTTTTTATTTTATTTTGTGCAGATCTGAATCAACCTAGTCGCGAACAGGCTCCGAAGTGCCGATCTGAATCAACAGAGTCGCGAACAGGCTCCGAAGTGCCGATCTGAATCAACCGAGTCGCGAACATGCTTCGAAGTGCCGATCTGAATCAACCGAGTCGCGAACATGCTCCGAAGTGCCGATCTGAATCAACCGAGTCGCGAACAGGCTCCGAAGTGCCGATCTGAATCAACCGAGTCGCGAACATGCTCCGAAGTGCCGATCTGAATCAACCGAGTCGCGAACATGCTCCGAAGTGCCGATCTGAATCAACCGATTCGCGAACAGGCTCCGAAGTGCCGATCTGAATCAACCGAGTCGCGAACATGCTCCGAAGTGCCGATCTGAATCAACCGATTCGTGAACTGGCTCCGAAGTCCCAATCTGAAAACTTCGACCAAAGAATGTAAAAAATAACTCTATTTCTCTAACAACTCTATGAAAGACTCAGATCACGTATCTAAAAATAAATCGCTATAGTAAAAGACAAATAATAAGAGGAGTGAAGTTTCCTACCATTCTGCTGTGTTTGGTCCTCACGCGCCTCTGACACTCCGCAGCGCGTGTCCGCCCCTCATACGCGCGTTTACAGCGCTAAATTAATAATCTTTGATTATACATTTACTTCATTGTCAGCTTCAGGTACTTCATTTATTATTGTTCAATGAACTGTTTGAAACAAAAAGGTTGTATTTCAGTAATAACTCAAAATTATCAAAATAAAATATATAAAATAATGGTTTATATTTTAATATCCTTTAAAATATAATTTATTTCTGTGATGTGCAGCTGTATTTTCAGCATCATTCCTCCAGTCTTCAGTGTCACATGATCTTTAAAAATCATGAAAATATGATGATTTATTATTAGAACTATTAATAGTTGTGCTATCAAATATTATTTTGGAATCTGCGATACTTTTTTAAGGATTCTTCGATGTATAATTTTTTTTTAAAGAACAGCGTTTATTCAAAATATAAATCTCTTCTAACAATATGAATCTTTTATATCACTGCTTATCAATTTAACACATCCTGAATAAAAGATTCTAAAATCTAATAAAGAATACAATTTCTAATAAAAAAAGAAAGGATAAAAATTTACTGACGCCAAACTATTGAACTATAGTGAATATTGTTAGAAAATATTTATATTTTAAATAAATGCTCTTCTTTTTAACTTTTTATTCATCAAAGAATCCTGAAAAAAGTATCACAGATTCCAAAATAATATTTATCAGTAAAACTATCAGTAAATTCTAATAATAAATGATCATATTATTCTGATTTCTGAAGATCATGTGACACTGAAGACTGGAGGAATGATGCTGAAAATACAGCTGCACATCACATAAATAAATTACACCTTCATGTATATTAAAATAGAAAAACATTAATAATATTTCACAATGTTACATGTTTTCCAGTATCAAATAAATGCTGTCTTGATGAGTAAAATAAATTATTGTAAAAAAAAATTAAAAATCATTCTGATCCCAAACTCTGACCGGTAGTGTGTGTGTGTGTGTGTGTGTGTGTGTGTGTGTGTGTGTGTGGAACCTGTCCTCCAACAAAAAACGACCAAATAGGTCGTTTGTGCAAGCACCTTATTACGACCTATATTTACGTTTTAAAGTTAATCGTCCTCTAGCGGGCGTAAAAATAATGACAGCATCGCTTTGCGTCTGTTGTCATGAATTGACGTATAACGTCATTACCAATCAAAACGCACGTTTATTTAAATGCAATGTGTGGGCGTTTTACACCGATCTCACAGCATTTCCTACATATTTTACTACTGTAGGTGGCTTATTCGTTCGAATGACCACACCTAACCCCACCCCTAAACCTAACCCTCACAGAAATCATGCTAAATTATGATTTATTGAGTATATACATTTTCGTGCACGTCCATTCCTGGGATCGAACCCATGATAGCATGATTACATATAAAGGTGTAACACAATAATCTACCAACTGAGCTACACGAAACGCAAACCAGAGTGCAAGTAAAAGAGTACAAAACATTAATGTGAAAACGACCTTTTGCCTATAGGGGCGCAATTGTAGTATATACGCTCTGATGGGTCGTATTTCAGGGATTTGGACAAACGACCTATACAAGCGTATTGGTTGGAGGACAGGTTGATGGAATCGTATTCTGAACGTTTAACCGAACAATCGTCATCTGTTGTGTTTTAGGAATCAAGACAGGTAAAAATATATATATATATAGCCTACTGATAAATATACTTTCACTTAAACTGTATGAGAGACAGGATCATGGATGCTTTCATGTCTTTAACTGAACTGCAGCTCAAAGTCTTTCAAATATAGTGAATTAATTAACAAGCTTACCGTTCATTATATATATATATATATATATATATATATATATATATATATATATATATATATATATATATATATATATATATATATATATATGACATTCTATATAGATAGATCTTTGGAGCTAACTGACTCTTGCCGTATCCGGTCGGCAAAACAGCAAAATTCAGCGTTGTCTTCTGTAGCTCTTTTGGATAAAAACTCAAGTATAAATCGTTCATTGTCATATAGATCTTTCAGATTTAGGTCTGGATTACCATGCTACTATGATGTTGTCATTGCAACAAGATCATCAAGATCATCAAGAAACATCAGTGAAGGACTGACCTCTGCCCCCTGCTGGACAAACACAGCATGTGTCTTTAATACAGGGTTTGTACAGCATTTTGAGAGACATTTAGGCACTTTTTAATGACAAAAATATTTTATACAACTATTTCCACCACTTCAAATTTCTAAAAAATGATCTAATTGAAATTTTATTATTATCATTATTATTATTTTTTTACATTTATGTGAAATTTATCAAAGGCATCAAATTACCATTTTAACCAGCAGGTGGCAGCAGAGGAGCTCATAATGGCTTAAGTAATTCACTTCCATTTTTTTTTTATATTTTGACATTATGAAAGAACTATTACAAAATATCAGTTCATCAAGAAACAACATTTTGTCGATGTTTTGCTCTGTTTTTGTGTATGATGTAAGAAAGGTCATGAAGTGCTTTGAAAAACACAAACTTCTCAGTTTGCGACTGAATCACACATAAAGCAAGAGTTTATAATCTCAGTTTATAATCACAGTTAAGAGTCAGTTTCATATAATACTATATAAGAATAATGGTACATATAATAGTAGAATATGTTCATTTTCTTTATTATTATTATTTTTTTTTTTTGCAAGTTACTGTTAATTAAAGTGCATTTTGAATGCTCCCCAACAAAAGCTCAGTGCTTTACTGTCAATTGTGCATTACCAAGAAATAAATGTGTAATATTTCTAGTAACTGCACTATTACAGTGAACTCAGTGTCACTGCAGTTCTACTGTGAGCCATGAGATGGCAGTATAGCACCAGGTGTGTGTGTGTGTGTGTGTGTGTGTGTGTGTGTCTGTGTCTGTGTGTGTGTGTGTGTGTGTGTGTGTGTGTGTGATGCATGGAAGGCTTCTGAATGCCATGTGAAATATGTGCTGCATATGCTTGTGTTTAATAATCATAAAGCGGGAATGGATTAGTGATTATTCTTTGAAGGGAGACATGAAAGACACTAAAGTTAAAGTTGAACAAAACTCAGATCTGAGACTGTTGAGCTTCTGAATGAGACGAGAGCTGGCTGTGTTCACTTGTTGTGTGTGAATCTGTTCAGCTGAATCCAGAGGCTCGTCCTCGTAATCAGAGGAGAACAGTGTTAGATGAGATCATCAGAAGAGATTAGGAGGATCCTCCAAACATCTGCTGATAAACACACACACAGTCTGCTCAAATATTTGCTTTTCTCTTCCTTTATGTCCCACAATCCTCTCTGACATGATTGTGATGAAGAACAGACACAGAGAGAGAGAGAAAGAGAGAGAGAGAGAGAGACGAACCTGCAGAGGAGCTTTAGAAATTCATCTGGACAGCAGCTGCAGGAAACACACACACACACACACACACACACACACATACATACACACATTATATTTCCTCTGAAAATAGATTTTTATGCCTGTGTCTCTTTGTTCTGTAGATGTTTAGGTTTGTATGTCTGTTTTAGAAAGACACCCAGAGCTGATAACCTTTTTTCTTTGTCCTTTAAACCCAGGTTTGTGTGAAAACTATCTGAACTTTTGGCAGTTTCAACAAATCATGAGTCAAAAACTCAATCCAGGAAGATGTATCTGCAGCAAAGAGCATCTCTCTCTCTCTCTGTATACACACACACACACACACACACACACACAACACATGTGAATGCAGTATGTGTATGTAATGCAAAATTGTGAGATATAAGCTTAGAATAACAACTTCAATCTAAAAATACATATAAAAAAAAAATCACATAAGCTCTGAACTGTGAGAAACAAAGTCACAGTTACCCTTTTTCTTTCTTTTTTTTGTTGTTGTAGTTTTTGTTCGAACAAAACTTCTATAGGTTTGCATCATAAAGCAGTGTAATAAACAGATTTTGTTAAGTTGTTGGACAAATGAGGTTAATAATTGTGGATAAAAATTGTACAATCAAATACTATTGAGCTGTTATTGGCCTTTAATCATGTGTTTTTAGTTCCTGTTAAATGCTGGCATTATATACGCCCCATATTAAAAAAGAGAATAGACATGAGTTTTGGGAATTCCTGGGCCACGCTGCAGGTAACACACACACACACACACACACACACACACACCTGTCTGTCATGTGGGTGTCTCTCTGATGGAGGAGGAAGTTCTGCTTCAGTGATAACTGATGAACGTCTCACACACATGGTCTTGCTCTCAGTGACTCTGTGTCTGTGTATCTCTCCTCCATCTCTTCTCCTCAGAGTTATCCGTTGTAAAGGCCCGGCGCGCTCATGCTGGCTCATTGTGTGTGTTCAGATGAGAGTCGCTGATAGTCGCAGGTGTTTCTGTGAGTCTGACGCCCTCATGACTTCAGCGCTGGAGAATCCCAACAGAACCGTGACACACAACACAACATCCCTCATGAACATCAACACACACCTTTAATCACGCTCATAACGAATGAAAGGATCGTTCATGAAGATGCACGGCAGACAGAACATCACAGAGCCATAGACTCTTTCAGTCCTGGAGAGTTTGTGAAGTCGTACTAATTATGATATCAGATGGGTATAAACGCAGTGTACTTTTACTACAGAAAATCAGCACGATCATTTCAAAATGATAAATTGTGGATGTGCATCAGGTGTGTGTTTACTTTGTGTTTTTATTCAAATTATGAAGAAATTATGATAATTGTAATTGTACACTATGAGCATATTTTGTGGTTTTATTATTTATCAAGTCTTATTGCAAATGAAAACAACAAAAATAAATTCATCCAGGCACATTTACCATCAGTAAACATGCTGCAATTATAAAAAAGTTTTGGCGGGAAGGTTATTACAACTTTTTATCACACAATTCAGATTTGTTCCTCTTTTACCTCAGAATTGTGATAAACTTGCAATAAAATAATAATAATAATAATAATAATAATAATAATAATAATAATAATAATAATAATAATAATAATATTGTAATTATGAGTTTATATCTTGTAATATACAGACCACAGGAAAATAAATGGAAACAAATATATTTGTGATATTTTACCTCAAAATTTGGACGTTATTCTCACAATTCTGACTTTTCTAATTAGTGATAAGTTTTGGATGAACTATTTATATTATTAACTGTTTCTCATGTCTATTTATATATATGTGTGTGTTTGTGTGTGTGTGTGTGTGTGTGTGTGCGTGTGCGTGTACAAGTGCTCCTCAGTAAATTAGAATGTTGTGGAAAAGTTCATTTATTTCAGTAATTCAACTCAAATTGTGAAACTCCTGTATTAAATAAATTCAATGCAGACAGACTGAAGTAGTTTAAGTCTTTGGTTCTTTTAATTGTGATGATTTTAGCTCACATTTAACAAAAACCCACCAATTCAGGAAACAGAGCATTTCTAGTGAACTGTTGGCCTTCTGGAAATTATGTTAATTTACTGTACATGTACTCAATACTTGGTTGGGGCACCTTTTGCTTTAATTACTGCCTCAATTCAGTGTGTCATGGAGGTGATCAGTTTGTGGCACTGCTGAGGTGGTCTGGAAGCCCAGGTTTCTTTGACAATGGTCTTCAGGTCATCTTCATTGTTTGGTCTCTTGTTTCTCATTTTCCTCTTGACAATAGCCCACAGATTCTCTCTGGGGTTCAGGTCTGGTGAGTTTGCTGGACAGTCAAGCACACCAACACCATGGTCATTTAACCAACTTTTGGTGTTTTTAGCAGTGTGGGCAGGTGCCAAATCCTGCTGGAAAATGAAACGAGCATCTTCAAAAAACTGGTCAACAGAAGGAAGCATGAAGTGCTCCTAGTTTTCTTGGTAAACGGGTTCAGTGACTTTGTTTTTTTTTAAAAACACAATAGACCAACACCAGCAGATGACATTGCAGCCCAAATCATCACAGACTGTGGAAACTTAACACTGGACTTCAAGCAACTTGGGCTATGAGCTTCTCCACCCTTCCTCCAGACTCTAGGACCTTGGTTTCCAAATGAAACACAAAACTTGCTCTCATCTGAAAAGAGGACCACTTTGGACCACTGGGTAACAGTCCAGTTCTTTTTCTCCTGAGCCCAGGTAAGACGCCTCTGATGTTGTCTGTGGTTCAGGAGTGGCTCAACAAGATAAATATGACAACTGTAGCCAAATTCCTCAACATGTCTGTGTGTTGATCTTGATGCCTTTACCTTAGCCTCAGTCCATTCCTTGTGAAGTTCACTCAAATTCTTGAATTGATTTTACTTGACAATCCTCATACGGCTGCGGTTCTCTCAGTTTGTTGTGCATCTTTAATTTCCACACTTTTTCCTTCCAGTCAACTTTCTGTTAACATGCTTGGATACAGCACTCTGTGAACAGCCAGCTTCTTTGTCAATGAATGTTTGTGTCTTACCCTCCTTGTGAAAGGAGTCAATGATTGTCTTCCTCATGATTGTGTAGCCCAGTAAACCAAACTGAGAGACTGTTTTTAAGGAAACCTTTGCAGGTGTTTTGAGTTGATTAGCTGATTAGCATGTCACCATATTCTAATTTGTTGAGATCAAGAATTGGTGGGTTTTAGTTAAATGTGAACCAAAATCATCACAATTAAAAGAACTTAAGACTTTAACTACTTCAGTGTGTGTGTGTGTGTGTGTGTGATGCCATCCGCGGCTGGGAATCGCTGCTCTGGCATGTGTGACTAAAGAAAGCAGCATATTTCTGCCAGCTGTGCCGTTCTCCCAGAATCCTCTGCTGAATCGAATCCATGCTGTGAAACAGTCAGAGAACGTCTCAGATCCAGAGCTGGAGAAAACAGATCATCTGATGTTTGACCTTTTATAATCACATTCATCAAATCATTTCTCTACGGCTTTATGTTGAACACATTGAAAACACAAAGGTCTTTTATTTCTTTATTTTCACTATTGTGCTCCATCAGTCACGTGTGTTTTCATTTTAAAGACCACGCCGATACAAGCATCTGCTGAATATATCAGTGTAAATGTAAAACTTCTGTATATTCGAAAGAGCTTGTGTGTGTGTGAGAAATTCTGAGTGTGTGTGTGTGTGTGTGTGTGTTATTAAACTCTTTGATCTTTGACTTTAGCACTGATAATAGGAAAGAAGAAAGAAAGGGTGTAATCCTATAAAAGAGGTGACCACACACTCAGTGTGTGTGTGTATGTGTGTGTGTGAGTGAGAGCCACAGCTGTGTGCCATGCTGTTGTTCACACACACACACACTCACACAGAGGAAAGCCCCGGCTCTGTTGTGTTTCTCTGTTCTCTCACCTGAGACTCGTTCTGCTTCCTGTTATAATTAAAGGCAGGTCTCCGGAGCTCCTGTCAGCACAGGCCGAGATAAACCCTAACTCTATAAACCCAAGCAGCTCGGGCTTAATCACTGCAAATATCCAAACAATCTTCTTGTGTTCTGCTCGCTTTCACCCAGAGAAGAGCTTCTTTTCCTGTAAATGCTAGTAAACATTATCACGGGGTATAACAACTTCCCACAAAAAGATGCTGGTCATTGTTGTGCTTTTATGGGATTTTTTCTCACCTTGTGGTGTTTCCTGGCAAAAATGACTGGCATACAAAAAAAATCCTTATTAATGTCTTATGCTATATTTTTACCAACTTTAGGATTCAATCTTGTTTTCTTTGAATAAGTTCAGGTTTTGTGTTTCTTGTTGGAGCTGACTGGCCGTAGGCCTCATAGATTTGAGGTCATGAACTTCTGTTTTTGCTCAAACATTACCAGAATTATCCACAAATAATGTTTTTTTTTTTTCTACCTACAGGTGCGCTGCGGTGCTGTGATGTAATCAAGTGGATTGGGTGCACCGGTGCACAGTTGTGCCTATTGATAAAAGTTTCTTGTTAGGCGTCTTTTTGGAGAGCGTTCCTTTCAGTCACAACGATCCCTGGCCAGGACCGTGATGTTAATCAGCGTTGCGGCATATTGCGAGAGTTTGAGAGATAGTCTTTGTTATGGAGAATTTGAAAATAAAGAGTATTGTAACCACCGAAAATGCTTTTCACCTCCTTCATTGTTGCTCCCTAATAAGGAGCATAAAAAACAACAACAAAAAACAACAACTGTTAACTCATAATCCAAGTCAACACCTTACAAAAGCATTCTACAAGGGTGCCCTAGACAGTGCGTCGGCCACTACATTTTCCAAGCCCTTCACATACCTAACATCTAAATGAAAGGGATGAAGAAACAGGCACCAATGCATCAGCCGTCGATTTGGATTTTTAAGGGAGTGTAAAAATGTAAGCGGGTTATGATCACTATAAACTATTACTGGGGAGCTATTCCTACCAACATACACTTAGAAATTTTGGAGTGCCAAAATTAACGCAATGTCGCCGGTGCGTTTCGAAGACCAAAACCCATGACCCAGTAAGAAAATAATCCATTAGGTGTTATAAACGATGAAACCTTGTGCGCACGCTCTGTCAGCGGAATCTGCCAATAGCCTTTAAGTAAATCTAATTTTGTCACAAATTTTGCAGCACCAACCTGATCGACACAGTCCTCCATTTTCGGCAGAGGAAATCAGTTTCCTATAATCTGTACAAAAACGAAACGTACCGTCAGATTTCTTTACCAACAAACACTGCGAGGAAAATGAAGGCTCGGCTAATTTGTTATCCAGCAAATACTGGACTTCCTTTTCTAAAACCTCTCATTTATTCAGCGAAACCCTGTAATAACGCTGACGGACAGGAGCAGTCAATTGTTGATTATGTGTCACATCTTAATGTTTAAGATTAGAAGACAGAATTTTCAATGTTTCAGAATTCTTTAAATGAACTAATAACACGCCGTCATCAGGAGATTTTAATTCATCCACAGGCATACTCATGTCCTGTGTAACACCTGCCTGAGGGGAGCTGTCCACTAGCACCACAGACGCCACTGGCTTTGAAACCAATAGGTTACGCTGATGATATGGCCCAAAGAGATTCACATGACAGACTTGGGATCTCTTTCTTCGGTCTGGCATCAGAATCATGTAATTACCAATGGCCCCTCAATGTATTATCTCATAAGGGCCAGTCTCTTTGGCTTGGAATGGGGAATCTACTACAGGCAGAAGCGCAATGACCTGATCTCCAACGCTAGACTTCCGATGTTCAGTGTAACGGTCAAACAGCTTTTTCATTTTCCCCTGAGTCTTATTTAAACATTTCCCAGCTAACTCTCCAGCTAATGAAAGCAGACGACGGAAACCCTGTACATACTCTGACATTTTTTTCGGTGGTTCTGAAACAATCGATTGATCATGTAAGACAGCTAATAACCCCCTGACTTTGTGTGCAAAAACCACCTCGTTTGGACTAAAACCAATTCTCTGTTGCGTAACCTCCCTGGCTGCTAACATCAATCACGGCAGACCTGTTGGTACTCTGTTGACATATTATGTTTAATACCCAGCTCGAAAAGCACCTCCGCAAACAATTTCGAAGTGAAATTACTTCCTTGGTCCAATTGGATAATTTTCGCTAACCCCAAAATAGACATGAACTGAGTCAGTGCTTTCACAATAGATTTTGTATCAATTGAGTGCAATGGGTATGCAGCTGGATAACGCGTAACTTGACACATCATGGTCAACAGGTGCTCACTTCCAGCTTTCGAGCGAGGAAGTGGACCGACACAATCAATAATAAGGTGTTCGAACGGTTGACATACAGCCGGAATTGGACGCAGAGGAGCTGGCTTCAGCGACTGGTTTGGTTTACTGGTAAGCTGGCATGTATGACAGGTCTTAATAAAACTGGCAACGTCCTTTTTAATACGAGGCCAGTATAAATAGCGAAGAACTCGGTCATACATTTTCTGAACACCAGCATGCACGGCGAGCGGACCGTTGGCCATTTTTAACACAATGGAATGAAATTTTAAGGGTATCACTACCTTAATGACCGAATCTCCCATACCATCATTAGCATCTGGGGACCACTTTCTTAATAATACCCCCTGTTCAGTAAAATAGCCTTGCGCTCTGTCACGAATTTCATTGCTGTCAACAACATGTTAAAATTGTGGTTTTAATGTTTCATCATTCTGCTGTTCAATTGACAGCTCTTCCCGAGAAACCACAATGGGATAATCATTCAAAACAAAACAAGATTCAATTTCACAGATTCTTTCTTCAGCTCTAGGTTGAGCCCCAGAACGAGTCACGGCACATGCAACACACTTCTGGATACTGTTGCACACTCTCATCCGGACCATCAGTACATGACGGTTCATCAGTCAAAACCAGAGAGGGCGATTCATTAAACCAAACGCGTCCGCCAGCCAAATTATTTCCAGAATCAGAGAGACGGCATCAAGAGGTAGAATAGGGCATATACCAAGATCCACCACCCCTTGCACTAGGTCACAGATCAAATCTACTTTATGCAGAGATACAGATAATGTATTAAGCCCAATTCCACAAATCAGCAGTGAACTACCAGTGTGCGACTCAGTTGAGAAGGGTAACACAGACTCCAAAATAAACGACTCGGATGAGCCCGTATCCCGGAGAATTTTCACTGCTACATTCTCAACACCACCTGGAAGCGACACAAAACCATTAAAAAATAAAAGGTTCAAATAACTGCTGGTGATTCTCTACATTCCTGGGGCGCTACCACCGGTATTCCTTTCAAAATACTGGCCTGATTTAATACTGGAACAGAAGTAGCCAGGACCGCCGGCTTCGAGGAATGGGCGTATCTAACACATTTTACACTTGAATTCTTTGACTTAAGCACTGGACAATTTGACTTCCACTGAAGTTTACCCAGAAAATAATTGCAGTTATCATTAAACGGCGGTACAAAATGCAAATTATGTGCCACACTCAGTTTTGTTGAATCAATATCAAAACCTGCAACCACTGGCTTCCCTTCTTTGTGTAAATCTAGTCGCCACCTTTAAATCTGTAAACGCTGGTGCTCTAATTGTTGCCGGCTTTCCTCCAACTCTAACTCCAAACGTACCTTGTCACATTCCAAGCGGCACTTGTCACACTCAGTGTCACGTTGTATCATCAACAAATCTTTCTGTTGCTCAAATGAAAGCGTGCTTAAATCAGGCAATGTAAGGGTAGTCGGAATAGATGTGCTTAAAGCAGTCAACTAAGCTCTGGCGGGCTGAGAGAGAGAAATCACACCAAGAGTGCTTTAAGCAGGCAATGCAGCTGAATCAGGCACCCTACATTTTCCTCCCAGAATTTTAAGATCACACAGCGCAGTCTCAATGATTAATTTAATTCCGTCTTTTGACCTTTTTTGATTATAAGTAAGCTCGATTTTATAATGCGCAGCCAATTCTAAGAATTGCTCTTTGGTCATTCCCTCTAACAATTGAGAAAACATTTCAATCACATCGGTGGCCATAATTACCAGTAATCACGCTTACAAAACGCACGCCCAGCAAATATTACACATCAAAAAGAGAACAAAAAACTATTTTCCCCTGACAAATCAGGGTTTATTTAAAGAAACTAAACCATCAGTTTAAACTAAACCCTAGTCTTCAGTAGACCCAAGACCGGGTACTTACGCACTAATCCAGTAAGTTTGGGAAGACAACCAATTGCCGAGTCGCACCCCAAACCTCGGATGTGCTCACGAGAAAACTGCTCTAAGCCCTGAGCAAACCAAAAATAACAACCAAAAAAATAAATAAAAAATCTACGTGCCCAAGATACGTACTAAACCTACCCGGAAAGTTTGCTCTTTAAATACTCCCAACAAATTATGTTATTGATTCAACTTTATCCAACTTTAGCAATTTACAAATAGGTGGATAATATACAAATGTATTCAATTCAAATATCCCACCTTTTATCCTCCTTCAAAGACAATTACCTTTCAAAAATTAGGGAGCAACAATGAAGGAGGAGAAAGCGTTTTCGGCGGTTACAATACTCCTTATTTTCATATTCTCCATAACAAAGACTATCTCTCAAACTCGCAATATGCCGCCGATCAACATCACGGTCCTGGCCAGGAATCGATTTGACTGAAAGGAACGTTCTCCAAAAAGACGCCCAACAGGAAGCTCTTATTGATAGGCACACCTGTGCACCGGTGCACCCAATCCACCTGATTACCTCACAGCTCCACCGCGCACCTGTAGGGGGAGCACAAACACACACCAGACACGGCAGAGAAGGTAATACAGAGTACAGCCATGACAATATGAGAGGATTCTTACACTTTAAGTCTCTTTCATCTCAATGGAAAGGCCTGACTTAAAAAGCTTTAAAATTAGAAAAAATAAGCTATAAAGAAGCTGAAACAAGTAAAAATCAAGATATTTATACATTTATTTCACCTACAAACGTTCATTATTATTATTATTATTTTTTTTTTTTCATTTGATTATAATTATTTCAGTTACTTATTTAAATCTACAGACACTTATCAAATCTATAGTTAATTAAAAAGGGTGTATATTTTGAATATTGTTATGGTCACAATGACTGAGAATGACTGAATGATAAACCTCTAGAATGGTATGACGTGTTGTTTAAGTGTGTGTTTCACCAGTGGTTGATGAGTGTGTGTGTGTGTGTGTGTGTGTGTGTGGCAGTGATCTGTAACTGGACTGTATTGTCCGGCTGAAGCCGCTGATGGACACAGAGCTGAAGCGTCTGCAGCTGGACGCAGGTTATTTCAGCTGCGCTTCCAGAATGTGCCTTCATTTCCAGCTCACTGCCGCTCATTAGACCCAAACTAAACTGAGAACGCTCACGGGGATCTGTGTGTGTGTGTGTGTGTGTGTGTGTCTGTCCTGATGTTCCACTGTTCAAAAGTTTGAGTCTATTTTTGAAAGACGTCTCTCCTGCTGATCAAGGCTGCATGTGTAGCAAAAATACTGTGATTATTATTATTATTATTATTTTATTAATATCATTTAAAATTTGCATCATTCCTCCAGTCTTCAGTGTCACCTGATCTTCGGAAATCAGAATAATATGATGATTTAGTGCTCAAGAAACACTTCTGATTATTATCAATGTTGAATACAGTTGTGCTGCACAATATTTTTTTGTGGAAATTGTTATTAATTTTCAGGATGCACAGGTGAACAGATAGTAAAAAAAATCATTTATTTGAAATATAGATATTTTTGTAACATGAGGAATATCTGTACTGTTTCCTCTGATCAGTTTAATGCAGTGGTCTCAGACTCCTGGAGGGTCACATCTCTTCACAGTGTAGCTCTAAGCCGAATCAAACACCTGATCCAGAGAATCCAGATCTTCAGGAGAACTAGAAACCTCCAAGCAGCTGCCGCTCTCCAGGATCTGAGTTTGAGATTTAATGACCTGAGTTAATGCATCCATGGTGAATAAAAATATTGATTTCTTATATGTGTGTGTGTGTGTCTGTGTGTGTGAGCGAGGTCACTTCCTCCTCAGTGACCTCTGACCCCTGCAGACGATCAGACTCTAAGTGAATCTGTCGTCAGAGTCCCGTCATTCTGACACACACCTGTCGAGAGCTCCATCCCTCTGCTGTTTGCTAAACACGTCCATCAGCACTGACTTATTACTGTGTGTGTGTGTGTGTGTGTGCGTGCGTGCGTGCATGCGTGTGTGTGTGTGTGTGTGAATGTGTCTCTGTGAGTGTGTCTTTACACACACACACACACACACACACGGCTCTCTCTAGTGTAATGTGATGTAACTCTGAGTGTGTCTGCGATAGGAAAACACGAGTCTCTTGTGAAGTGAATATTTCTGTTCTCTTCCAGGGGTTATGGTTATTCTGGAGTTATTAGTGATGGATCGCTGATTTAATGTGTGTGTGAAGCTTATTGTGAAAGACCTGATGGTGACAGAAACTGAGGTTCAAATGAGTTCCTCTGAAAGAAATGACAAACGAGGCTATAAAAATACGGCTAATTAAGGGATTAAACTCTCCTCCCTTACTTTTTATCTGTGTTTTTCTTTTTCTTGCTTCTCTAAGATGCTAAATATTCTTATCATCACAAATTCTACATCATATCATGACTACAGCAGACAGGCTTGAACAGAAAAACTGCTGTTCTGCAATATCTAAACATTATTAAATCAATGTACATTAATACACACTAGAGATGGTGAAATGACTTAAGATATTAATCTGTTTTTTATCAATATAAACTAAATTCAATGTATATATTCACACAACTTACAAATAACAGTTTTACTAATATTAACTATTAATATATAATAGCTACAGCAAATAATAATAATATTAAATAATTGTGACTAAAATCAAAATATTTTGATACTGAAATTTTTTTTTTTAATAATTTATTTTTTATTTTATATAAACATACTTAAAAAAACAAATAAAATATAGACATTAAAATAAATATGCATATAAAATTTATAAAATATAATACATATTACAAATAAATTTAATTTAAGATTAAAATGAAAATAAAATATAAAAGCTAAATTGAATTTAAAGCATGAAACTGTAGTAGTATAGCAGAAGTGCTAGTGGTGTGTCCGAGGTGTCTCCTGTCGAGTCGTGCTGGATCTGCAGAAGAGCAGAAGGAATGTGTGTTATTATGTTCTGCTTTTGTCAGGCGTGTTCGGTCTCGTCCAGTCTCTGGAGGTCGAGTTCAGTTCAAACCCTCACAAACCAGTCAATCAGTCACACCATCAGCTGCATTTCTGACATCCGCAGATCTGCTCTCACGACAAATCACTACAGCCAAACCATTTCTGACTGCAGTTCGTCTGATGAGCGGCTGTCAGGATGATGAAGCTGCGAACTGACCAGAGCTAACTCACTGCAATAAAATATATATTTTCTAAAACAAATATTTTTGTCCATTTTTCAATAAAATATCTAAACATTCTTACATTTTAAACAGTTTCTTTATTAACTATTTATCACAATTAATTCATGCTTAAAACGAGAAAAAAAGCAAAAAAAAAAAAAGCAAAAAAATAAAAAAATCTGCCGGTGGTGAAAAAAATATTAATTTCCCTTCGATTTTTTTTTTTCATTTTAAGCAAAGTGAATTTGAATTGAATTTACTTAATATTTTCTCATTGTATTTTTTGTTGTTGTTGTGGTTTTTGTGTTTTTTTTTCTATATTTAGGCTACTCCTGATTTCTCTCAGCATGGAAACACCAGAGCTGTCAGTCGTGGGAAAACTAGTAACTGGTGTAACTTATTTGACAAAGTATCTCAGATATTTCCGAGTGTGTTTGTGCAGATCTCAGATGATTGTTGGACGTTTCTCGTTCCTCACATCGGCTCTCGTCCGTCTGATCCTCTACTCTCATGATTATTTGACTCTGCTTTTGACCCGATGTCACAGAGTTTGCCAGAAATATTATTGATTGTCTTCTTTAATTTTCACGGAGATTTAATGACGTAGAGTTTTGAGGGATTTTAGCTCATGTCTGTAAACCTTCAGCAGATTTACACTCCGTCTCTTGCAGGACAATGGGTGAAAAGATTTTTAACTATATTAACAATGGTGTGTGGGTGTGTGTGTGTGTGTGTGTGTAAAACAGCTGTGTGTTTTGTTTGCCTCTTCTCTTCCTCTCTGCAGGATGTTTTAGTGAATGTGTTACCTTGCTTCAGGTAAAAGCTGTCATCACTTCCGGCTGGGACTGACGTACTTTCAGTGTGTGTGTGTGTGTATGTGTGTGTGTGTTTAAAGATGCATACACACACACACACACACACACGCACAAGCAGCAGCTGGCAGGTATGTGTGTGTGTTGTGTTTGTGTATTGTTGGCGTGTTCGGCCTTGCAGCGCAGAATCTCTCGCACAGAAGTGCTAATGGCCAAACACGTTCCTGACCGACAGAACGAATGTACGAACGACTGAACGGGAGGAGTCCAGATGTCAGCGTGAATAACAGTGCAGCCACCTTTATCAGCTGTCAGGTGTGTGATTTATTATCCACACAGAGTTGCACAACATCCACATTCAACTTTTAAACTCTGAGGACGGAGCTGAGGATTGATTCAGAGTCATTCAGAGGTGAACCGATCTGCTGCTGCGCATCTGCTGCGTTTGAAGGGCTTTACAGAGGAACCGAAACTCCATCGGTGACAGAATGGAGAAAAAAACCTTGGGAGAAACCAGGCTCATTTGGGGGTCAGTTCTCCTCTGACCAGACGAAACCAGTAGTTCAATTCCAGACTGCAGCAAAGTCAGATTGTGCAGAAGAATCATCTGTTTCCTGTGGTCTTGTCCTGGTGCTCCTCTGAGACAAGGTCTTTACAGGGGATCTGTATCTGGGGCTCTAGTTGTCCTGGTCTCCGCTGTCTTTCAGGGATGTAGAGGTCCTTTCTAGGTGCTGATCCACCATCTGGTCTGGATACGTACTGGATCCGGGTGACTGCAGTGACCCTCTGATCTGGACACAGACTGGATCTGGTGGCCACGGTGACCTCGGAACAAGAGAGAAACAGACTAATATTAGCGTAGATGCCATTCTTCTAATGATGTAGAAAGTACGGTGTTATGTGAAGTGTTCCGGTTCCAGTTTACCTAATTAATGCAGCCTAAAAATCCTTTAACGGATTTGGATATTAAAAGCATATTAGTATGTTATGTGTATGCCAGGTTAAAGAGATGGGTCTTTAATCTAGATTTAAACTGCAAGAGTGTGTCTGCCTCCCGAACAATGTTAGGTAGGTTATTCCAGAGTTTAGGCGCCAAATAGGAAAAGGATCTGCCGCCCACAGTTGATTTTGATATTCTAGGTATTATCAAATTGCCTGAGTTTTATCAATTTAATATTGCACTTTTATCAGCCAATCAGGTTCAAGGACATGAAAGAACTGTTATATATATATATATATATATATATATATATATGTTTTTATATGTGTATTAAACATAATATTTAATTATTATTGTTGTTTATTTTAATATACATAGAATTATACAATTACAAAAGTATACAAATATTAATATTATAATTAAAAACATAAATATATATTCTAAATTTCCCATTACAAATACACACATCTATTTTACTAGATTTTTTTATGCTATTATAAAAACAAGTTTTAAAATTTAATTAATATTATAATGAAATATAAATATAATTTTAAGGTAAATATAATATACATATGATCACTGACAATGCGTGTGTATTATTATAGATTATTGAAAGTTTTCCATCTTTCCATACAAAGTTATTTAGCATTTCTTAGTACTTGTGAGATTTCACATTTGATTATTGAATCTTCACACATATCTGCTTCCTCTAAAGGATTGATGAATAAACACACATTCCTCTGAAGTGATGTTTCAAACACTCATTTTAGCTGTGTTTTTATCGGCTGTGTAATGACTCTGTGATTGTTACATGGCTTGTGTAAGACAAACCTGTGCAATAATCCTGCTGTCTAATCAGCTTCTCGATATGACACACCTGTGAGGTGGATGAATTATCTCTGTGAAGGAGAAGTGCTCACGAACACAGATTTAGACAGATTTGTGAACAATATTTGAGAGAAATAGGCCTCTTGTGTACATAGAAAAAGTTTTAGATCTTTGAGTTCAGCTCATGAAAAATGGGGACAAAAACAAAAGTGTTGCATTTATAATTTTGTTCAGTGTATGTTCCCATATGTTACTTGTAATGTGCTACCCCCAACACTGTTGTTGCATACTGTTTTATGTAATGCACAATAAGCAGTACACTAGTACCTCATTGCAAACACAGCTTTCTTTACATAAACAACTAATAAAAGGACTGTTCTTATTCCCTTATGTGCCCTTATTCCCTCAACAAGACATCACTGTATTTTTCAACATATTTAGCTGTTTTTTTTGTATAGTTTTTAAAAAAATGTATAAAATATTACATAATTTTAATATTATTATATTAATATAATATTTAATATTTATTTAATATATTAATATTGTTGTGGCACAATTTAAATTATATTTATGTATAGTTCATCATAATTTCAATGTATATTTTTATTGTTTTATATTTTTATTTTATTTTATTTTTATTTATTTATTTATTTTTTACTGGCCATGCACCTGTATTTAGCTTTTTATATATATATTTCTGTAAATGTGTGTGTGGGCTCTTTATGTGCTCTGAAGCAGCTCTCCCGCGTCTCAGTTTCAGGAACAGCATTAATGACCATCTATTCAGAAGAACAGAAGTCAGAGCTGAGAATGAGAAACATTCAAACATCTCACATCAAATGATGGAGCAACATCTGGAGCCCGAGCCTGAGGCGACACATCCACAGCAGATCACACACATGTCAGGGAGTGTGTGTGTGTGTGTGTGTGTCAGGAGTTTTCCTGTGAAGTCACAGCCGTGTGGGAAAATGTCCAGTCATCACTTCACTCACGGAAACACAGATCTCAACGTGAAGCTGGAGGATCCACATCCGTCCCTCGAGACGCTCCTGAACACGTGAGAGTGAAGATGCACACACAACCACACAGTGACATTACACAGTGAGTTACTGCTGTTCCCAAAAAGTCACCCAATTCTCTCACAAGTGTTGCATGACTAGCGCTTGAGTTTATACAACTGATTGAAACACCTGTTCATTTATGAAGAGGAGCATCCCAGCACTTTTGTCTGTATAGTGTAGATAGAGGTGTTTTGTTGGACTCTTAGATTATTATTGACTCTTAGATTAAGTACAAAAATTGAAATAAACTGCACAGTTGTAAATAAAGTTGGATAAACAGATGGACTCTTATATTGTTGTATAGTTTTAACATTTTAATTTATTTAAATAAAGTTGGATAAACAGTATTAACTTAAGTTCAATATACATTTTTTTTTTGTTCGTTTTTAAGTTGGACAAAAGATGATTGACTCTTAAATTATAAATTTAAGAAAAAAAAAAAAAAACATTATTAAAAAAAAAATTAAACTGATTATCTGCTCTTAAATTATGAATTTCAAAAATGTATACGCAATTATTTATAAGGTATAGACATATACTCATTCTTGAATTCACATGTTTCACAGGTTTCTCAGGTTTCAGATTGTCACCAGGAACTCATTCAAAAGAGTCTTTTATGAAAAGAAAAAACAATATATCCCATAGGAGTAATGAGGAGGAATATTAATCAGTCATAAGAGCTTGAGAATGACATCAAAAGACACGTTCAGAAGATCCTTTGTGCTGCTTTTAAGTTTCATTCTTTGATGCAGATTTAACACAATAGCAATTAAAGTCAACGGCTCAGTAGGATGAACATCTGGCAGCACACACACACACACACACACACACACACACACACACACACACACACACACACACATACACACACACACACACACACACACAATAGGCATTAGTTACTCTGACCGGTTTACTGATTTAACAGGTAATCAAACATTAGGAATGTTAAATTAACTAATGAAATAGATGCAATATTTCAAAATGTAAAAGTCTTAAGAAGTTGTCTGAGTAACTGGTAGTTTGCTGAGAGATAACCAACCTTCCTGTTTTAGGTTCAAATCCGACCAATCAACTTCTTTTATGTAAATTAACTTACAAAACTAGTCTAAATAGTTGCAACATGCCAAGTGCACAAAGTGATAGTCTCTAAATTGCATAAAGAACACATTAATCCTGGAAATAACCAGCATCAAACTTTGCTGTTAAACCAGTTTCACACACAATCTCTGATCCAGTCAAAGCTCTTTTAGTGTAATTGTTTCAGCTGGAGCTTCTGGTGTCAGATCTTTGTGATGATTGTGATGAAGTAAAGGTCAGAATAAGGTCAGTAATATCTCCAGATGAACTCTTCCTGGACTGAAGCAGCTCAGCTTTACTGGATTCTCCATCAATCATGTTTTAGAGTCTCAAATCTGATCCTCAGGATCTTTTGAGGAGCGTTTGTTTCCAGAAGCTTTACTTTCACTGTTCCTCAGCGGAGGAATGATCTTCACAAGCCTCCAGAACATCTCACATCTTCTGAGGAGCCTTGATTTCTTCAGCTCTCCATCTCTGTGTTATATGTGCGGACCATTTACATCTCATCTCATTACTAGAGATATAGAGCACAGACTCTTATCCACATCAGTTTATCTCAGTATCTGCTCATCTGATCTCATTAATATCATCTATTACAGTTTCTCTGAATTGCTAAAACACTAAACCCCAGTTTCTGAATCACATTCTCAGTAGCTGAAACCAATTTGTCGAATAAAGCACTCTTTCTGCTAAACCTGAAACACGTTAGGCTCTGTTAGCAAATCTCATGCACTCTTCTGCCAAACTCTACACACATAACCTTTCACTTTATCACTTATCACACTGAGATGCATTTGTGCTGCAAAATGCTGAACACAAGCAGCAAAAGTTAAACACCACTAAACACAGAACGATTCACTATTGTTCACACTTGTTTCTCCTGATGTGATCAAACTGTATAAGATATGAGCCGGCTCAGAGAGCACAAGTGTCACAGGCGACTGAATGATGATACGAACAACAGATGGACACAATCTGAGAAAGAGAGGAGGAAGAGTACATGGAAGAAAGAGAGGATGAGGAGAGAAAGAGGAAGGTTTAGAGAGTGTATTCAAGGCTGGATCTATAATACCAGAGGGTTTTTCTCTTTGTCTAGCAGAAATACAGTATTATTTGTGATGTGGACAAAGTCTTCAGGCCGGACTCAAGACATGATCCTGAGACAGAATGAATCTGTCAGTGACCCTGATTTTACAGATGCACAACTGACAGTATTTGTATGCTATTCATGCTAAAATGGCACTGTTTACATGCACTGAACACAGTTCTTTGCATTAAGACACCACAATCTGACATAAAGTCACGTTTGCCATTTCAAAACACTGCCATTCAAAATGACACTGCATGAGCTAATTGGCCAATTACGTGTGACACCTGGCCAAACACCTCAATCAGGATGTAAGACCACAAGTGACCACAAGTGAGAATGTAAGACATGTATGAAATCAGAGCAAGCTTAGTAGATCGTGTCATCAACCGTGGGCTGACAATGTGTGAGGATGGACAGAGAGAGCAGCCAAACTTGAGCCATTTACTGTCGCCTCTGTCATTCGAACCTTTAGACTGGGGGAACAGGTATGTTAACAAATTCATGTATTACACATGTAGTATACCCCATGTCATTAGTGTATCAGTTGGGTGACACCTGTTTACTTCATGCATGACATCAGCCATTCATGAACTGTACAAGTTTCCAATATAATGTACTCTACTGTGGGGGGAAAATATTTAGGCTGCATTGTCCAAGACCTATATATATGTATTTAATTTTTTCTAAAGGACTGAGAGACGACACCATGGTGGAGGAAGGGGCCAAATGTTCACCGGGGTACAGGAAGCTGACATTGTAAACTGTTTCAGAAAATAATGAAATAAGATTACGAGAAATCATCCAAGACAACACCTTATTCAACAATAAGAGTTCAGAGTCAGACGAGCATATGTGGATGTAAGTATTATATTGACTGCAGTACACTACACACCACATTGTTTCCCAGTGTACTGGATAACACCATACTGACTGATTTTTGTTCTTTGTTTTCAAGGAGTTCTGAACTGGATGCTCATGCAATCCCACCTGAGTTCATCTTTATAGATGAGGCTGGGTTCAGCCTAGCAAAGACCAGAAGAAGGGGGAGAAACGTCATTGGCCACAGAGCCATTATAGATGTTCCCGGCCGACGTGGTGGGAACATCACAATGTGTGCTGCCATCTCCAGTATGGCATGGTGTCCTCCACCGTCATGCCAAATGGACCATACAACACAGACCATATTCTCACAATTTCTGGACAGACTTTACAACATTCTCATATGGGACAACGTGAGCTTTCTTCCGTGGAGCCCCAGTCCAAAACTGGTTTGCTGACCACCCAACATTTCTTGTGGCAATACCTCCCACCATACTCACCATTTCCTGAACCCCATAGAAGAGTTATTTTCGGCATGGCGGTGGAAGGTATACGACCGGCAAGCCGATGCCTCTTGTGCAGGCCATGGAAGAGTCATGTGATGAGATTGATGTGGGTGCGATTCAGGGATGGATAAGGCACTCAAGGTGCTTCTTCCCTCGATGTCTGGCCAGGGAAGGTATTGCCTGTGAAGTTGACGAGGCGTTGTGGCCAGACCCGGCGGTGCGGCAAGATGCTGCCTAATTATTTTTTTTGCATCTTTTTTATTTATTCAGAAATGTTCTTTTTCAGTTTACTGCTTTTTTTAAGAATATTTTGTCCACTCCCATGTAAATATATCTGCATATGGTTGCACTGACTTCTTCACTGTAATGAAAAAAAAAATAGTTGCAACAGCATGTGTGTTGTATCTGCAGAATATTTCTGTGCATGTGAACAATCTGATACATATTTTAGTATTATGGCAAAGCATACTACAGATGGGGTGCTTTTCATTATACCCAACAGTGAGTGGTTTTGTGAATTGTGTTAAGTATTTGATTAAAACCAAGACTACTTTGAAAATTGTTGTGTCAGGCCGTACTCAAGACATGATCCTGAGACAGAATTAATCTGTCAGTGACCTGATTTTACATTTGCACAACTGACAGTATTTGCTTACAGTATGATATTCATCTAGAGTTTTATTGACCTTTTTGATATT